>NC_044922.1:21155708-21172367 GCF_003576645.1 Ipomoea triloba
CCCCCCCCCCCTCCTTATCAGTCGAGCTATTTCATAACCTCAACTTTTCCCTTCAGTAGGCTCTTTGTGCTTAGAAAGTAGTTACTGTTGACTCTTTGTGCTTCAGTAGGTTGAGAAAGTAGTTATGAACAAATACTACATTGTAATAGAGTCAGTAGAACTCAAAAAAAAAAAAATTCATCATCAAAAAAATTAAAAAAGAGATATAATTTAATTAGTTATATTGTCTTTATTTTCTACAATAAAAATTATTCATTATCAAAAAAATAAAAAAGAGATATAATTTTATTAGTTATATAGTCTTTATTTTCTACAATAAAAATTATTCATTATAAAAAAAATTAAAAAAGAGATATAATTTCATTACTTATATTGTCTTGTTTTTCTACCATGCAAAAATTCATTAATTAATTAATTATATTCACTACATTATTCATTGTTTTCTTTTTACATTATCTTGTAATTAAATATTCTGTATAATGTTATATAATTATTTGCCAAGTATTTTATTAATAACATAGAAAAATTTTAAAAAAAAAATAATTTGAAACCAATCATATTAACTACTTAAGGGGATTTGTTGACAAAGAAGACATTCAAATAACCTAATAAATTGAAGCGAGAAACTACCCCGTAATATTTTTTGGACTACATCACAGTTGTTCACTTTAAAGGTAAATCGTATTTCTTTATTAATATGATTTAAAATGTATAAATTTTTATTACCAAAAGTGGTATTTATTTATACTATCATTTTTAGACCAAGTATTTTGACTATCGTTTTTACAAAATTGCAAACATTTATTTTAGTAACAATTATAATCAATCTCTCATGTATTATCTTGCATTCATATACTTTGAATTACCGACTTAAATAAACAAATTCAACATTCAATTACATATGCATGAGCATCTCCTATATAATTTTGTTTTGATATACTTTGAAGTACTTATTTAAAAATAAATATTGGGCATTATCCTATTCGCGCAACGCGCGTGAAAATTAGTAATAATAATAATTACTGAAAAATATATTGGCATGTGTCATAGCCTACATTAAGAAGCATTTGAAATTTTTTTTTTTAGTACTACTGATTCTATTACTATGTAGTATCTGTTCATTTATACTTTCTCAGCCTATTTAAGTACAGAGTTAATACTCTTAGTGGGGTTCAAATATGTAACCTTCTATTTGAGAATCACAAAGGTGTCATTGAGGTATAAACTACACTTAGCTTGATTCGTTACTTTTGATATAGAATTAGAATTATATTAAAAGTGATAGAAATGTTGATTTACTCGTTTTAAATTTCTCAAATTAAAATCGAATTCAAATTATCTTCCAAACGTTTTTACTTTTAGTGATTCTTTTAAAAGTTCTCACGACACTTTCATATTTTTTAAGCACTAATTATTCCGATTCTCATTTACTTACCCGGCCCTAAATAGAGCATGTTAGTTTTAACAAAACCCATAACAAATGCTAATAAAACACATAAAGAAATTGAAGAATACTAATTATTTTTGTCCTCTTAAAATTATCTCATAATATATCTTTTGAGCAAGGTTGAAAAAATCGCTAGGCGCTCGGGGAGCGCCTAGCGCCTAGGATGCCTAGCTGGGGATTAATCGGCGCCTAGGTGTCCGTGTATTTTTTTTATTTTACTTTTTATTTTTTAAAATTTGTTCAAGTATTTTTAATTTTTTAAAGACTAATAATTATAAATTATATAATACTTTAATAGTTACTACTAGAATATTAGATATTAACCTAAACAATATCTAAAGTTTGTACAATTTAGGATTATTTCGCTCAAAACGATGTTGTTTTGAGTGAAATAAACCATTAAAAAAAAAGAACAATACCTAATCGACCGACTAGAAGGCCTAGTCGGTGCCTAGTCAGTCGAGTCGACGCCTAGGTGGTCAGTGCTTAAGCGGCCTAGGCGGTGCTTTGGCGGCCTAGGCGGAGCTTAGACGGCCTAGGCGGTTGCCTAGCCGGCCAGCCGCCTAGACCACCATTTAATGTGATACGCTAGGCGGTCGACCAGCGCTTAGCGCCTAGGCGGGGATTAATCGGCGCCTAGGCGGGATTTTTGCAACACTGCTTTTGAGATAATAATGAAATTCTTTATATTCATTTGCTACTTATAAATTAGTTGACCCAATTACAAGTTGAAAAACTAATCTAGTTAATAATAATCAAATTGCAAAAAAGAGTCAACCAATAATTACACGTCAAGGATGCATATTAGAAGGTAAATTTAGGAGTGTGATGTTAAAATATTTAAATTTATTATGATTTATTGTCATATTCAAACTAAATGACAAAAAAATTGTGTACAAATGATATTTTTCAATATATATAGCATAGATGGGTAATACCTCTAACCAAAAACCTAAAAAAAAAAAAAAAAAAATTGAACTTAACCCTCCCCGCATCCGTAAAGTCATTTGTATGATCAATGACAATACAATTCATCTTTAATTTGACAGTAGGCTATACATGAAGTGGCATTTCAATGACTCAAAAAGCTCATTTTTCCCTATCCAGACATATGTAACGACGACGTAACTACCTAAAATATAAAAATGGAACAACATGTTGGTCCAAGTACATCATATATGTTCTCTGTTTTGATAAAGACAATTTCAAGAAAACGAAGCTACCTGTTTGATAATTTTTTTTTAAAAAAAATCCTATAAAACCCTGAAAATTCTCTCTCTTAAAAAACTTAGGTTATTTCAGTTTCGTCGGACTAATTTTAAGTCCACAGGATCTCGTCCCTAGAGCCATTGCGAAGGCAAATTGCACAATCAGCCCACCAGATCCTAGTCAGGGATCCAATCCAGATCTTCCATCATCCTTGGGTATTTTTGCCTTTTTTTCTTACATGTTTCTAGTGCGATTTGAACCCCACACTGCCACCTCAAATCTTGACCTTTAAGTCAGGCGATGAACCAATTACGCCAAGTCTGGGGGCCAAAATTCTCTTTCTTTTGTATGTGTGTGTGGTTTTTTTTAGACAAGAGAAACTTGCCAAACTTTTAGGTATGAAAATGCTCCTCCCATCTGACCACTTCTTTCGGAGCTTTTGTGTGTGGTTTTGAGAAGGCAATTTCCAATATATGCCTAATTTTTAGGTGATCATAGCATCATCCACTTTTGAGAAAATGACGGTCTTAGTCCATTAATTATACCAATATTGTAAACTCAGTCCATTAATTATTACCACACATAAATTTCCCCTTTAATTATGTGTAAAGTGGTAATTTTAGTCCACCACTAACAAATTATGTTAATATTAATAATGTATTTTATATTTCTAAGTTATTGATCGAGGGACACCTTAGTCATTTTTTATTTATATTATTTTGTATTAATAATTAATTAATCGTTGAGGTTGACAAATACTTTTTTTCTTTGTTTTGTTTTTTTTTTTTTTTGTTTTGTTTGTTTGTTTTTTTTTTTTGGTCATTGGAGTGTAATTACAATTGTCTTCGATAAAAAAAAAAAAGAACAAAGATCATCTCAATCTTGTAACCCTAACACATCGTACAATCGAATCAACCGTACCCTTATTGTCCAAGCAGTACTGTAGGCATTTATTTCATTGAGTAAAATGAAAGTATGAGCCATGCGATAATTTAATTTTGAATTACTTGCTTATGTGGACGGTAAATTTGTATTTTAAAATAATTTTTAATAATAAATTATTAAATTAAAATTTTAAAAATTTAAAATAATAATAATAATAAGAATAATAATAATAATAATAATAATAATAATAATAAACACATGCAGCCACCCCATCTCCCCCCTTAATAATACCCTTGCCACCTAGATAAGAAACCTGTGGATGAATCAAATTTAGTTTATTTATTATTATTCTTATTACTTTTTTTTTTATTATTTACGAAAAGTCAACTTCTTTCACAAAACAAATTTTGCTTTATGATTTGGATGAAGATTACAATTGTTTTGTGAAAAATAAGTTGACTTTCCGAAAATAATAATAGTAATACTAGTAATAATAAATAAATTAAATTTGATTCATCTGCATGTTTCCTATCAAGGTGACAAGGGTATTATTAAGGGAGAAGGGGTAGCCGTCGATGTGTTTTATTATTACTATTACTATTATTATTATTGTTGTTGTTGTTGTTGTCGTCGTCGTCGTCGTCGTTATTATTATTATTATTATTATTATTATTATTTTAATTTTTTTAATTTTAATTTTAATAATTTATTATTAAAAATTATTTTAAAATGTCAATTCACCATCCTCGTAAGCAAGTAACTTGATGAAATGGATGGCAACCTGGTATCAGGTGAAATTGCATACATTTGGAGTGTTTAGTGGTCTAATTACACTTTTTTTGTTCATAATTGCGCTTTCAGATTACGTTTAGTGGCCAATTTGAATCTTATTCCTTAATTAAAAGCATATTTGGCTATTGAATATTAATTACACATTTGAAAAATAAAACGAAAAAACACGTAAAAGAGTATCAATTATTGAGTTATTCAATTTGTACACCTCAAAACGTAACAATATAACTCTGACATTCAGACTACCATATCTGTCCCAATTGTCTTTATATTACGCATGCATTCATGGGAAGTGGATATTTCTTAAACCATTAATAATAATAGTAATAATAATAATAATGTTTAGTCCCTCGTTGCTTAACTTGATGTCACAACTGAAAGCAACAACGTGGGGTTTAGAACTTTAGATATCACTTGAAACATGAAGAAAGGTGCGAATTAAATCTTTTGTGCGTGCATAAAGATTATAATATGACTGGTGGTTGATTGCATGATAGATGGGTAGATTCCACAACTTATGCAATTTACATCTATAGTAGCTTTAGGGGTAGGGTGAGTTGTTATTGCATGGATCATGGTCCACACAATTGTGTGGACCACAAATAAAAAGTACATTATTTGTGTACGTAAAGTACATTGTTTGAATACAGAAAGTATATTATTTTTTAAATTATCAAATACGGAGTAATATATATTTAACATAAAAATAATGTACTTTTAGTATATTACAAATGTACCTTGAATTCAGAGAAAGTACATTATTTGAGTACTAAAAGTACATTCTTTTGTATAATTACATTAACTACACAAATAATATACTTTTATTATATTAAAAATGTATCTTTTTATTATCCACATGGTCCACATAATAATAATAAAAATAAAAATAAAAATAAAAATAATACGTAGTGGTTCACTGCTTAACTTGATGTTACAACTGAAGGCAACAATGTGGGGTATAGATATCACTAGAAATATTAAGGAAGGACGAATTGAATCTTTTGTGCACGCATAAAGATTATAGTATGAGTGGTGGTTGATTGCACGAGATATGGGTTGATTCCATACCTTAAGCAATTTACATATATAGTAGCTCTAGGGGCGGGGTGAGTTGTTATTGCATGTATCATGATCCACACAATTGTGTGAACCACAAATAAAAAGTACACTATTTGTTTGCGTAAAGTACATTGTTTGAGTACTGAAAATATATTATTTTGTAAATTATCAAATAATATATATTTAGTATACAAATAATATATTTTTAATATATTACAAATGTACCTTGAATTCAGAGAAACTATATTATTTGAGTACTAAAAGTACATTCTTTTGTATAATTACATTAAGTACACAAATGATATTCTTTTGTTACATTAAAACTGCACCTTTTTATTGTCCACATGGTCCACATAAAAATTTGCCGCGCCGGGTACCGTGAATTTAGAAATAGTCCGGCACGAAACTGGATCACTTAAGTATAAAATAATAATAATAATAATAATAATAATAATAATAATAATAATGCTTTTATGCATACAATAATTTATGTTCGGTGGCAAATAAAAAGTAATAAATACTCCCAATGTTTTACTTTTCATTTTAGTATCTTCAAAATAATGTTTACTTTCTCAATTTAAATATTAATAATATTTATATTCTCAATTTACTTACCCTTTATTCTTTTTTTTTTTTTTTAAATATGATTCATATAATTCACATGTTTCACAGATTTAATATCACAAATTTCTGACCACTTATAAATTGATGAAAATTTGAGGCAATTTTTTGACCTTTTCAACTATCGTTGGTGGTAGTTAAATATCTAACCTCTCACCAAAAGTGGTAAGTATTTCCTGCTTTTTTTTTTTTTTTAAAACCCAAATTTCTTTTTTTTTTTTTCTTTAAAAAAAAAAAAAAAAAAAAAAAAAAACTCCTCGGTTCCATTTTATGTGTATGATTCGATTAACGAGGCTTAACTAAACTTATTTTCAATCTCATTTTTCATAATATTAGGTTTAGTATTAATATACAAAATTTATATATTTATAAACTACACTAAAAGTACTATTAAACACAAAAAATCAAATGTAAAAATAAGTAACAAATAGTAAAGAAAATAAATAAAAGGCTAAAGTGTCATCCTGCACCATGAACTATATTGGATTATTCATGCCGCACCTTAAACTTTCATAACGTCCATTTCGATACACAAACCATTAATTTTTTTTCATCTAGCATTTTTTACAGGTTACCTACAAGTTATAGGTAATCTATGCTGACTTCGACTTTTTTTTTTTTTTGTTTTCTTCATCTTTTTTGTTTTATTTTTTTTTATTTTCTTCTAAACCTTTTCCAGCCCAACAACCGGTACCGGAACCGTAAAATTTAAAAAAAAATCTTATATTTAGGCATTTAGCTACTGACAGTAGCTAAATATATATATATATAAATTATATTTAGCTACTGCCAGTAGGCAGTAGCCAAAATAATAATAATAAAAATTATAATATGATTTTTATAATAACAAAACATATTATATATAATTATATATACTAAAAAAGATTCCGGTTGAATTGGAACCGGAACCTTTATATAAGGTTCCGGTTCTGGTTTGTGTAACCTTGGAACCGCGAAGAACGAAACGCGGTCACCCCTAGGTAGGACGTCGAGTGGGCTCGGCGCACGCTGTCGCAAGGGAGGGGAGGAGCAGTGGATTGTTGAGGGGTTGTGGTGATTTGGTCTAGTGAGCACTGGTCCGGCTGAAGGCACGGAGGAGGGGCAGCGTGAGGTGTTGATTTGTTGGGTTTACTTAAAAAAGAAGATCCACATAAGATAATTACTTGTGCCATGTCATCATAGTAACCTGGTAACCTGTGAAAAATCCGGAAGTAACCTTTTCCTTTCCTTGGGTAGTATCTCTCAACAAGATTGCATGAAAAAAAAATTAATGGTTTGTGTATCGAAATGGATGTTATGAAAGTTCAAGGTGCGGCATGAATAATCCAATATAGTTCATGGTGCGGAATGACACTTTAACCTAAATAAAAAAAGAAAGTTAATTTGACCAATAAATAGTGAGTATGACAGATAAAAGGGACAGAGGGAGTATTTTTTTTTATCGCTAATTGGTAAAAAATTCCCGGAAACTGAGGTTATCATGACTAACCTAGCTCCAAAAATTTTCTAACACTCTGTTTTTTATGATAAAAAATAGTAATGTATATTTTTCTAATACAAAAAGTGTTCGAAAATGCCATTTCCAACTACAAACCCTCATTTGTCAATCGCTAGTTTTTAGTGGTTGAAAAATAATAGTACTTGAACGATGTTTTATAAGGATAAATTTTAAATAAAAATCACTTCTTATTTGATGTCTTAAAAATTGATACAAAATATATGGGATGAAAAAATAATTTTTTTTGGAAAACGGATGAAAAGAGAATATATTATTAATAATATTTCAATTTTCAATGAAAAGTGTAATACTTCAATCCTTAATGATATGTGTGATACTGACTTAGAGAAAAAGGTTTGGATTCATATTGCAAACACTAAATATCTGTTTTAGAAAAATTTTAATTTACACATTTGCTGAGTCATTAAAATATTGATCGAGCTCACATGTGAAGGGGCATATCATATATAGGCCGTGCTTATCTTCTTTGGCCATTGATGATAAGTCTTGTAACCGTTGGCTGGCCAGAAAAAATTTAAAAAATAATAATAATAAAATAAAAAAATAAAAATCAAGTCGGTTTTGGCTGATGCATTTTAAAAACCGTAGTACATAAACTGACATACATAACATGTGAAAGAACATTTTAAAAAGAAAAAAAAAATCCATAAAACTTACCATTGATATTATTCAAGAACGGCAATCTGCCAATCTGAACTTTCTTGTGAAGTGTCTCGATCTTCATTTTTTACTATGTGGTTATGGTATTAACGTTTTCATTTTTTTTTTTAATGTTATCAATTTTTTTTCTCAATACTATGACACTACTGTAATATATTATTGTTAGGCAAAAATGATTTAACCAAGTGAATGAAAAGGTTTAAAAAAAAAAAAAACTAACACACAACCCTTCTCCATTTTGATCTTTCCTCTATCATTCCGGCTTGCTGAGTTTGTCTCAAATACGGTATATGAGTGGATCCTATTGGGATTTGGGAAGGGCTACTGGGGTAGATGCCTATCGGCAAATTAGTATGTAGATCATGGTACACATAGTGTTGTGTGACCATAAAAAATACATTTTTAATATATTAAAAGAACATTATTATTTGTGTACTGAATGTACATTATATAAAATAATGTAATTTTTCTGAATATAAAATATATTTTTAATATATTAAAAGTACATTATTTGTGTACTAAATGTACATTATTTTATAGTATACAAAACAATATACTTTCAGTACTTAAATAATGTACTTTATGTATACAAATAATGTACTTTTTATTTATGGTCTACACAATAATGACACGATACCTATAAATACATTGGTTATATCTCTAGGTGGATGATCACCATCAAAATTAAAAAAAAAAATAGCTTCACTCTCGTGGACGCAAGCACATTGCCGAACCACGTAAATCTTACCTTAGTTACTTTCTGCCATATTATTGTTTCTTGTTTGTGTTAATCTCAACAAATTGGTGTCAAAACATTGTTGACATGACTAGTTTGAGTGCAAATTTTGAAGTATCAAAGTTTGATGGTACATGGAATTTCAGTTTATGGAAGCCTAGGGTTAAGGATTTGTTAGCTCATCATAGGGTTTTTTTGGAAACCTTGAAGGCAAAAAAGCTAGCAAATCTAGCAGAGGTAAATTAGGAGTATTTGAAGGACCGCGCGGTAAGAATTATTTTATTATGCCTCGCAGATGAAGTCGTGTATCATGTTCTTACTTTGGTAACTCTATAAGAAATTTATGATAAATTAGTGGGCAAGTTCATAGAAAAATCTCTAGCGAACAAACTGCATCTAAAAGCAGAGGCTTTACGGGCTTAAGATGCAAGAGGGTTCAGACTTGGTGCAGCACATTAATGTCTTCAACCAAATAATCTCAGATTTAGTCAGGCTTGATTTCAAGATTGAAAATGAAGACAAGGTAATGATCTTGCTATGTCCACTGCCTCTTTCCTTTGAACATATGGTGGCCACTCTTACATACGGGAAAGTCACGATTAAATTCAATGAGATCTCTGCAGCCCTGCTAGCTCTGTAACACCCCAATTTTTCATTCACAAATCTTACTATTTATAGTATTTCTAAAGATAGAAATTTCCAAAATTAAAATCCCAAAATTAGAAATATCTTTATTTATAAACTAGTCACAATCCAACATATAAAAATAAATTGTTTAATATCCTCTTAGACTTAAGGGTGTTACTACCACATTTAAACTAACTATAGCTAGATTGTAATACCCTGATTTTTGTTAAAGGAAAAATAAGTATTTAATTGAGAATTGAAATGGTGTTGATAGATGTAGTTCATGGTGAGGTGGATGGAAGTGATAAAACGAGGAAGAAGTTCCCCGAGTGTCGTGTCCTCAAGGATGACAAATTGGAATAGAATTACGTGTTGGCATTTAGGAGGTTAAGGGATAAGAGTTACAAGGATTACTCGGGAGCACTTGAATCATGAGTGAAGAGTTGCAAGGGTGAATATAGAGAAAATATATGGTTTAAAAGAACAAGGGGGTTGAATGCCTTAACTGGCCTAAGCAATTGACCGCACTATGGAGATTGTAGAAACAAGGTTCGGGCATAATCACGGGAGTCCACGGTACCTTCACCGAGTGGCGTCACACTCGGACTCCCAAGTCTTCCTTCGGTTGGGGCATTTCGTCGAACATGTGGTCTACCACTCCTCCCAGACCTCATCCTTCCGGATAGAGGGCGAGGATCTGGACGAATTGGACTCGTGAGGACCAGCTATCGCGCAATCACGCACTTTCACTGAGTCTACTATCTACCCCAGACGAAAATAGAAGCAAATCATGAAGGATATCAACCACACAAAACTAGCACCCTACTTCATCATTTTCACAATCAAATGAAATAATTCAATCATCAATCACAAGAGCTAATATGGGGCAATCAATCCCCTCAACTAATCTACTCAAGCATAATTCAAATCAAAGATCAAAGCAATAGAAAATAACAAGGAAATTAAATAGAAATAATAATCAAATTAATGAAAACAAGAGTAGAGTAGAGATACCTAATCAATTCAAGAGAACTATTACATCTTCATTGTCATTGTTGCACCGATCTAGCTAGATCTACCCCTAACTAAGAAATCTAACTCTAGGAATTGTGGGGAATTTCACCAAAGGGGAGAGAACAATTGAAATCAGATCTAAGCTAAATTGGGGATCCCCTAAAAAATGCAGGGGAAGGGTTTAAATAGTACGTGTTCCAAAAGTCAAAATCTCGAAATCGCCCTTAATGGCCTAGTCCACGCCAGCTCCACGCGTGGAGGCATGGGTTGGAACCCTACTGGAAATGTTCCACGCCACCTCCACGTGTGAGGAAGACATGGATCAACCCCTGCCAGTTTACTTCTCTGTTTGTTCCTTCTTTTCAGCATTGGCTCCAGTTCTGTCCTGCAAGAATGACTTCGAAACATAATGTAAAGCCGAGTTTGCAGATTTGATCACATCAGAGTCTTTTATGAATGAATTAATTACAAATGGGTGACAAAACTGCACATTAATGTCCTAAACCTGACCTTAAACTCGACTATTCTTGGCGCTTATCAGATATCACACCAAAATCATAGTAATTTGAAGAAGAAATAAGGAAAGGAAACTGACTGGCAGAAATATTACGAAAATTATTGAGAAAATTAGGTAAGGTGTTTTGATTCCATTTTCTCCATATATGTAGTTCAATAAGTCTAGAACCTACATAAAAACTTTCATAACGATTCAATCAGTAAAAGTATATTTGTTTTTACTTTTTTTTCAAAACTAGTCCAGAGAAAAAAGAATTCTAGACAACACACTGCCAAGTGCAAAAAATATAATTTTTTGTGTTTATTCGAAGATCAAAATGACCAAAACATTTTACAGATATCAAGTACTATAAGTTTATTCTATACCATAAAAATTTCAAGCGAAAAAGAGTTCGGAAAGTATTTTTATCGAATTAATCTTTCGGATAGAGCCAAGCTAAAATTTTCAGGAAGAGTTAATACCCAATATAGTCCTCGACTATAGTGGTTTTACTCAATTTAGGCGTAAGTGACTTTTTGTACTCTATTTAGTCCTCAACTTTAATGGTTTTACACACTTTAGTCATCTATTAAGAATTCTGTTTGTTGAGTGTCAATAACAAGGTTAACGTGGTAATTTCATTTCTATTTTATTTTTTATCAAATTAATTATTAATTATATGTCCTAATTTTTCTCCCTCTTCTGCATAGTTGATACAATTCCCTCATTCCCTTCCTCAAGCCGTAAAAACGTACTGCAGACACATTGACAGATAGTTAATTTCTAAACAAACAATACATGCTTCCTTAAAATATATATATATATTTGCATCCAATGCACAAACACCTTCATAATTTAAACAGATTTGAATCCCCATGAGTTAAATCTACAATAAAACATATTTTATTCCACATTGAAAAAAAAAACTACTAGCAAGATTCTTTTGTGGGTATCGTATTTTGGCGTGCATTTGTATCCAATTCTTTGTCTTGAATCCCCCATGGTGTGTTGCTTCCAGTTCGGCGTTTGCTCCCAATGCCAACAATGGGTAACAGGTTTGACAATCATATTGGAGTGCTTTGCCGTGTGTTTGCTTTTGGTGAGTTTGCTTTGTATTCGCTTCCGGTGAGTTTGTTGTGTGTTTATTGGGTTTGAGGAAGGGAGGGAGAATTGTATCGGTAGAAGACTGAGAATAGTGAGGGGGAGGGGGGGAATTGTATCGACGATAGAAGACGGAGAAGAGGGAGAGAAATTAGGACATATAATTAATAATTAATTTGATAAAAAATAAAATAGAAATAAAATAACCATGTTAACCTTATTGTTAACACCCAACAAACAGAATTCTTAACAGAGGACTAAAGTGGATAAAACTATTAAAGTCGAGGACTTAATAGAGTATAAAAAGTCACTTAGGACTAAATTGAGTAAAACCACTATAGTCGAGGACTATATTGTGTATTAAATAGTTAGAAAAAATTTTGGCTAAAAATATTTTGCAACAAAAATTGTGACGAAATTTTGGGATGTCACACATATTCCATAGTTAACTAAGAACCTGATTTCTCTTGGCAGTTTTCATGCTAATGGTTTTATTCATAAATTTGAAAGTGATAAGGAAACCATTAAAACCAGTAAGGATTGGTGGGCAGTATTGTTATAGGTGGACCACATTCTACTAGTCTAGTGATGATACTACATGGTTGTGGCATTTACGTTTGGGTTACCTTGATGGATGTGGTTTGTTTGAATTGCACAAAAGGAATATGTTAAAAGGGGTTAATTGTTGTAAGCTAGATTTATGTGAGTTCTGTATCCTTGGGAATCAGTCTAAAGTTAGTTTTTTTTTTTATACTAGGAAGGGATTCTAGATTATGTGCATTCGAATTTTTGGGGACCTAAAAGGGAAACTTCAATGGGTGGCTCTCGGTACTATGTTACTTTTACTAATGAATTTTCTAGGAAAGTTTGTATGTATTTCTTGAAACAAAAATCTAAAGTTTTTGAAAAGTTCAAGTTGTGGAAATGTGAGGTTTTGAACCAAACTAGCAGAAAAGTCAAGTACCTGAGATCCGAAAACTGGACAGAAAATATTAAGAAAGAATTCCAAAATTTTTGTGAAGAACATGGAATTCAAAGGCACTATAAAGTACGTGCGTAAGACACTGCAGTAGAATGGTGTTGATGAGCGGCTTAATAAGACCATTGCTGAGAAAGCAATGTGTCTAAGAATGAATGTTAGGCTCTCTAAGTGTGTTTGGGTAGAAGCAGTGAACATAGCATGTTATTTAATCAATAAATTACCACAGGTATCGCTTGGTGGCAAGATTCTTGAGGAGGTATGGTCAGGTAATCCTGTGAGTTTTGATCACTTGTGAGGTTTTGGTTGTCCTAGCTATGTTCTTATTCTAGGTTATGAGAATTCAAAATTAGATTCCATGTCAAAGAAGTGCAACTTTCTAGGCTTCAAGTAAGTTGTAAAAGGATACAAGTTTAGGGATCTTGCAACCAAGAAGGTGCTAAATAGCATAGATGTAGTGTTAAATGAGCATTTTATGCTTCAACCAAAGAAAAGAGATGCATTGGTTGATAGTTCTATCATAGTAGAAATGGATATAGATCGAGTTCCTTTGAATGAGAGAGTAGATAATCTACCTACATTTGAGACTCAAGAAGTTGCAGATTCTACATCTACAATAGGTTTGAGTTTAGAAAATTTATAGGATTATTCTTAGTGGTTCGTTGGTGCATTTCTTTGTTGTGCGTTTCCTAACACTATTGATGCATTTTTACATACCTAATGGTGCAGCCGCATATTAAGGCATGTTCGCATTTGAGCTGACATATTTCTACTATACTAATAAGAGCCAAAGAGAGTTAGGCCTAAAATGAGTAAAAAAAATGGCGGTCAAATTATTTAATCAAATGGATGGTTCAGATGAATTATTTAATCAAATAGATGGTTAAGATAATTCAGATTAATATTATTAATAAAGATTACCTAATTTAACCTTACTTTTATGATTATCCGTTAAGTTTTCCGTTAAATATTCTTTTCTTTATTAATATTCCGTTAACTTTTAACTTACCCATTAATTTCTATAAAAAAGGACTTAGGTTCGAACCTCATCTCAATCAAATTTGACATAATTAAGTTTCTCACTCTATTTTACTCTTATTAAATTAAATAAATTAGTAGCTACAACAAAAAATGATACATATGTATTTCTTTAATTTAGAATTATGTGTCTACAATACCTTTATTTAAAAAAATTATTCATTATCAAAAAATTAAATTAAATAAGAGAAATAAATTCATTAGTTATACTGCCTTTATTTTCTCTCATGCAAAGATTTTTTACATTCAAATTTATGAATTGATATTCATTACATTGCCCATTATCTTATTTTTACAATATCTTGTAATTAAATATCAAAGTTATAGTACAAAATAATGTCATATATTTATTTAATATCAAAGTTATAGTACAAAATAATGTCATATATTTATTTACCAAGTATTTTATTAATACTAATAATGTCATATATTTATTTACCAAGTATTTTATTAATACTATGAAAAACATATATTTATTTACCAAGTATTTTATTAATACTATGAAAAAAATATATTTATTTACCAAGTATTTTATTAATACTATGAAAAAAAAATATTTATTTACCAAGTATTTTATTAATACTATGAAAAAAAAATTTAAAATAATTTGAAGCTAATTATATTAACTACTTGGGGATTGATTGACAAAGAGAGTACTCAAATAATAACCCAACAAATTGGAGCGGAATCACTTTATTTTACTCTTATTGAATTAAATAAATTAGTAGTTACACCAAAAAATGATACATATGTATTTCTTTAATACCATGAAAAAAAAATAAAAAAGAATATTTTGAAACCAATCAATCATATTAACTACTTGGGAGATTTGTTTAAAAAGAAAGTACTCAAATAATCTATTACCCAGCAAATTGAAGCGAGAAACTACCTTTTAATATCTTTGGAATACATAATATTTTAAATTTTCAAATTTTTATTAATTTATTTAATCTTTTTTCTTAAACTAGGGATTTCTTTATCCACAATAACTCATTCAACAATAATGGTTGAACCAAATGAACCCCAAGCAGAACACCTAAAGGAAAGTCCATACCTCCTATATCATAATCTCATTGCATGACGTTGTCATCTATGCTACCAACAATAACTGAATTGCAAATAACACACTACCAAAAAAAATGAAAAGAACAAATAGTAAAGATGAAGACAATGACAATGTTACTCAAAAGAGAATTAAGAACACTTAGAAAAATTTGAATTAAAAGTAGTATTTATTTAGACAAAATATTAAGCCTATCGATTTTACAAGGTTACAAACATTTATTTTAGTAATAATTATAATGAATTTTCTATATTATCTTGGATTCATATACTTTGAGTTAGAATTTAAATAAAAAAATTCGACATTCAATTACCCATGTATAAACTTCTCATATATAATCTTGCATTGATATATTTTCAAATATTTATTTAAATATAAACATTGGGCATTAACCCATTCGCGCAATGCACGTATAAAACTAGTATATATATATATATATATATATATATATATATATATATATATAGGATCGCGTTTAAATGCGTATTGGCCGCCCAGGAGAGAAATGCGGACGAATAACAGCGCGCCACGTGTCCGGAATGTAGTTGCACCTAACGTTATAATAACTAGGTGCACGTCATGTTATAGCTAGGTGCACATATGTGTACCCAGGTGCATAAATGTTAACAAGGTAAATTACTTGCACCTGCAAGTGAAAATAGGTGCACACGTGCAAGTAAAATGTATTACAAGTGCAAGTAAATTGTACAATGAGCATCAATACTAAGTGCACCTAATGCTATAACTAGGTGCACCTAATGCTATAACTAGGTGCACATAGGTTGCAACCAGGTGCATGAATGCTAACAAAGTAAATTACTTGCACAAGTGCAAGTAAAATGTATTGAAGATGCAAATAAAATGTTTTACAGGTTCAAGTGAATTGTATAGTGAGCATCAATACTAGGTGCACCTAATTTTATAACTAGGTGCACCTAATGTTATAACTAGGTTCCCCTAACGTTACAACTAGGTGCAACCTATGTTATAACTAGGTGCACCTAGGTTGCACCCAGGTGCATAAATATTAATAAGATAAATTACTTGCACTTGTAAGTGAAAATAGGTTCGAAAATAGGTGCACATGTAAGTGAAACTAGGTGCACTTGTAAGTGGAACTAGGTGCACCAAAGTTCGAGTTATTTACGAAAATGCCACCGCGTCATTTTTTTTTAAAATTGTAACTGATTCGTTGATCTGAACACGTTGACAGTTGTGAAGCGTTCTCATTTCTTACTTGAGCGGCAGTTCGCATGTGAGTGCATCCCTATATATATGTATATATACATACATAAATACATACATATATATATATATATATATATATATATACATATATACATATATATATATGTATATATATATGTATATATATATATATATATATATATATATATATATATATATATATAT
>NC_044922.1:21174915-21184196 GCF_003576645.1 Ipomoea triloba
TATATATATATATATATATATATATATATATATATATATATATATATATATATATATATATATATATATATATGATCGCGTTCAAATGCGTACTGGCCGCCTAGGAGAGAAATGCGGATGAATTACAGCGCGCCACGTGTCCGGAATGTAGTTGCACTTAACGTTATAACTAGGTGCACGTCATGTTATAACTAGGTGCACATAGGTGCACCCAGGTGTATAAATATTAACAAGGTAAATTGCTTGCACCTGCAAGTGAAAATAGGTGCACACGTGCAAGTAAAATGTATTACAATTGCAAGTAAATTGTACAATGAGCATCAATACTAAGTGCACCTAATGTTATAACTAGGTGCACCTAATGCTATAATTAGGTGCACATAGATTGCAACCAGGTGCATGAATGTTAACAAAGTAAATTACTTGCATAAGTGCAAGTAAAATGTATTGTATATGTAAGTAAAATGTATTACAGGTGCAAGTGAATTGTACAGTAAGCATCAGTACTAAGTGCACCTAATGTTATAACTAGGTGCACCTAATGTTATTAGTAGGTGCAACCAATGTTATTACTAGGTGCACCTAAGTTGCACCCAGGTGCATGAATATTAACAAGGTAATTACTTGCATTAGTAAGTGAAAGTATTTGCGAAAATAGGTGCATGAATATTAATAAGGTAAATTACTTGCACTTGTAAGTGAAACTAGGTGCTAAAATAGGTGCACTTGTAAGTGAAACTAGGTGCACCAAAGTTCCAGTTATATACGAAAATGCCAACGCGTCATTTTTTTAAAATTGCATCTGATTCGTTAATCTGGACACGTGGACAGCTGTGAAGCGTTCTCATTTCTTACCTGGCGGGCAGTTCGCATGGGAGTGCATCCCTATATATACATATACATACATTATATATATATATGTATATGTATATTGGCCATGTAGCTCAATGACATTTTTGTGAGTCTCCCAAATGGGAGATCACAAGTTCGAAACTTAGTAATGTAGTTGTAATTGTAAACTCGATATCATATTTCTTAACTTTTCCAATCTATTCATTTACTACTAACTTTTTAGTGAAGTATTCAAAATAAAGCCAATGTTACGGTCAAAGACCTTGTGGTCAAGCAACATAATTAGGTTGAGAAAATATGTATAGACAGAGACTACATTGTAACAAAGTCAATAGTATTAAAAAAAAATAACAAAAAGCTAATGTTACGTTAGAATGTGACACATTAAAGAAAAAATTAACAAGCTAAAATAGCATTTTTCATATTATATAATCAATCACATCCACAATATCCCTAAGAACTAGGGGTTGAAAATCTCCATCCATGTTTATTTCATTTTTGTGTAAGTATGTTTAAAATTGAATAGTTGACAAGATACCCTATTTTATTTTTTGTATTAGGTGCTAAAATTATAATCATCATATCACAACTTCGTTCAATTCACACTGATGAATGTTGAGATAAGCTGAGCAAACGTATTCACGTTAATAGTCTCTAGAATATAGATCACAGTAGTAATATACAAGAGCTAAACCTAAGTGAGATAGAGTCATAGTGTAACACAACGTACTGGAGTCCTATTAACACTTAACCATCCACCATCTTGATTCAGGAATAATCATTGGACATTATGGAATCTGCATTTTCCACTACACTCCACCAAACATATATTTATATTGTTTACATTATTTTGATAACTTCTTATTTGTCTTACGTGTGCAAGGAGTTAACTATGTTCAATTATGGTGGTCTCCATCATAATGCTGTCCAAAATTTTCACACGTAAGTAATTGCATTGCACTCCACAATATTATTTTATCTCAACTTGCATTGTCTTTATTAACTTTTCAATGAGATGACGCCATAAACAAACAAATACACTTTCTTCCATGGGAAAGTGATTGTCATTTTTATTTGTATTTGGTTAATATATACTTTTTTTTTTTTTTAAATTGTACTGAACCGATATCAATCTACACAATTATATTTCCATTATCAATGTATTATATGTGGCCATGTGTGCTGTTACTTAGATTATTGATCTCTCCATGTGCGTTGTTCACTTGTATTGATCTATTAATTTAATGATACAAATATTGTTGTTTGGAATTTTTTTGGAGTTTTACTTTATAGGGTTGATGATAAACTTATAGGGTGCATTCAATCATATACGGAGTAATTTTTAATTTAAACACTTTTAAAATGATAAATTTTAATAAATTTTTTATTGATTTTTATAGAGTCTTTCTAAACTTTTGTAATCTTTGTAAGAGTTTATATATAAAAGTATATATAAAAAAACATTTATAAACATTTATGAACTATTTAATTTTTTTTTAAAAAATCTACAAAAGTCATTAAATTTATAAATTGAATACATCCTTACAAACTTTCAATATAATGAATTTGATTCTTATTATTTATAATTTTTCTTACAAAAATGTTATTAATGTATCATAGAACTTTTCTTCTAGTTTTTCATCCACATCAACATTCTTAACATTATTATTTTTTTCAATCGTACGGTGAGGCATTATACGCTAATTACTTATATAGTATTAATAAGCCTCTACAAACAAAACTATTTCATATTAAATTCATAGCAGTATTGAATACTAAAATTTGTAGAAACAAGATTGTTCAAATAAAATATTTAAGAATATACTTACTAGTTCCATTTTAAAATTTTAAAAATTTTAAAAATATAATATTTCTAATAGCAATTTGGGGCTACAAATAGCAACAAGGTGCTCCTATACACAGCATCCTACTAATAAAAAAAATGAAAAAATCTATTGCAAATATAAACTTAAAAAGAATAAAAATCAAAATATTCAAGTATTTATACAAATATTATGAAACATATAATAAAATTTGACAGTGATAGATAAAAGTTTTCTTCTCTTTTTTTTTTTTCAAGTATTTAGAGATAAAAAGTTCATTGAAAAAGTGTAGAAGTTACGGATAAAAAGTTCAGAAAAATAATAAAAATCAAAAAATACAAGTATTTATAAGGATATTATGAAATATATATTAAAATTTGACGGTGATAGATGAAAAATTTGTTTTGTTCATGTATTTAGAAAAGAAAAAGGTGGTAGAAAAAGTTTGGAAGTTAGTGGAGAAAAATTCGTAGAGAGAGTTTAGAAGTTACGGACAAAAACTTTGTAAAAAGAAAAAAAATCGAAATATACAATAAATTGTGAAGAAAAAATAATTCGTAAAATTTTTAGAGGAAGAAAAAACTTGTAAAGTTTAGGAGAGAGAAAAAGTTTGTATATAGTTTAGACCGGAAGAAAATGTATGATAATGGGGAAACAATAATATATTGAATTTAGGTATAAGGTTTATAGAGTTTAAATAGGGAGAAATAAATAAATAAATATAGTTTAGATAGAGAGAGAAAACATTCAGAATTAGTAGAAAGAAAGTTTAAAAAAAAAAATCTTGCGGTTGAGGGATGAATTGCGGTTGAGGGATGAATTTCAACTATTTATATTTGAGAGGAAAAACTCAACAAAAGTCCTAAAAAAAAGTCTATAAAAGTATAACTTTTTGAATACCACCCAACTTTTAAAAACTCTTTAAAACTCTTAATCGAATACTGCCCAACTTTTAAAGACTCTTTAAAAATCTTAATTGAATATCACGCGACTTTTTAAACAATTTCTATTCGTAATACAATTGTACATTAAAATATTGTAATACAATTCCTAATAAAATATTTTCTTCCCCACGTTCTTATTCTTAATACAATTCTAGATTAAAATTAATAATCGTAATAATACAGTATATATATTCCCTACAATGCAATCTATATCTATACTATTAATAAAAACAAAATTCTCAATTTTAACTTCCCGCTCAAAACACTCCTACGCTATTAAGGTTTGTGTAATATTGTAAAAATATGGTAATACAATTCCTATTCATAATACAATTCTAGATTAAAATTACTAATCGTAATAATACAGTACATATATTTCGCTGAATTTTAACGACTGATGAAAGAGAAGAATTTACAGCATGTTTGGTTCACGGAATGAATATGGAAGGAATATGAATGCTATTCCAGAGGGAATGGAATAGGTAAGGAATAGAATATGAATTATATAATATTGTTTGGTTCGTTGAAGGAATAGACTTTAGGAATTGTATTCGAGTGTTTGGTTGGTTAAAGGAATATAAATGGAATAGGTTTTAATGACATAACTACCCTTTTACAAAAATAATAATAATAATAATAATAATTAAGGACAACTCATATATAAACAAATACACGTGTGTATGTATGCATAATAATAATAATAATAATAATAATTATTATTATTATTATTATTATTATTATTATTATTATTTGTGTGCATGTGTGTGTGTGTGTGTGTGTGTATATATATATATTTTGATAGGTAAAAATTATAATTAATTAAATATATACATTTATATAATACATTAATTTATTAAATATAAATATTAAATAATGTACAAAGGGTATTTTTGGTATTTATACTATAAAAGCTATTCCCAAGAGCATGTGAATAGCTAATACCAAAGCCCCCCAAGGAATGGCTATTCCCCTTGCAAAGGTAATAGCTCATTCCTTGGAATGTCATTCCCATGATAAAATGAACAAAACAAACAATGGAATAAGTCATTCCAAGAAATGCTATTCCATTCCTAACATATTCCATGAACCAAACATGCCATTACGGTAATGAGGATTAGGAATACAAATAGGTTGCCAGTTAAAGCTAAAGGAGTCTTCTATGCCTAGATTTCATTCAGATATATATATATATATATATATATATATATATATATATATATATATATATAAGACTGTATTGGTACACATTAGTATTTGTACATACGTAACAATATATTGATAAGTATGTATATTAATTAATTAGCAAATAAATATATATCTATACTATTAATAAAAATAAAATCCTCAAGAACACTCTTACACTATTAAGGTTTTTATTGTAAAAGATGATAATACAATTCCTATTCGTAATACAATTGTACATTAAAATATGGTAATCCAATTCATACTAAAATATATTCTTCGGATCCCTACGTTCCTATTCGTAATACGATTCTAGATTAAAATTACTAATCGTAATAATATAGTACATATATTTCCTTGCAATGTAATATATACTATCTATACTATTAATAAAAACAAAATCCTCAATTTTAACTTCCCGCCCAAAACACTTCTACACTACTAAAGTTCAAAATCCTCAATTTTAACTTCCCACCCAAAACACTCCTACACTATTAAGGTGTGCGTAACATTGTAAAATATGGTAATATAATTTCTATTTGTAATACAATTGTACATTAAAATATTATAATACAATTACTAATAAAATATATTCTTCTCTACGTTCTTATTCTTAATACAATTTTGGATTAAAATTACTAATCGTAATAATACAGTACATATATTTCCCTATAATGCATTCTATACTATTAATAAAAACAAAATCCTCAATTTTAACTTTCAGACCAAAACATTCCTACACTATTAAGGTTTGCGTAATATTGTAAAATATGGTAATACAATTCCTATTCGTAATACAATTGTACATTAAAATATGGTAATGCAATTCCTACTAAAATATATTCTTCGCTACATTCCTATTCGTAATACAATTCTAGATTAAAATTACTAATCGTAATAATATAGTACATATATTTACTTGCAATGTAAAACTCCATAAAAGTTTGAATTGAATACTTCCAGATTTTTAAATATCATAAAAGTCTTTAAAAGTCTATGAAAATTGAGATTAATAGACCCCCATTATTTTGTCGAATGTATAATATAGCTACTTTCACATAAACCACGCATAATATAATTTTGACCTCGAAAGGGGTAATTCTTGTACTTGGATGGTGTGGTCCAAGAACGTTTAACACTACACAAAAAGGCGAAAATAGCGACAAATGATTTCCGTCGCTAAATAGGTGAAATCCGTCGCTAGAGTTTAGCGACGCAATTTATTTCCGTCGCTACATAAAAAGAATCTGTTGCTATATTTCTTTCCGTGATGGTTTTGACGCCGAATTTGCGAGGGAATTACAATGGAAATTTTCGTCGCTAAATTTAGCAATGGAATATTCTTTGCTATACCCACAAATATATCCGTCGCTAGACTCATACCACGACTATCTGGTGACGAACTTTGTAAGGGAATAGCGACGGATTATTCCATCGCTAATTGTAGCGTCGGAAATATCTGTCGCTATTGTCAGTCGCTACATATTGCGACGGAAATTACCGTCGGTAATTTGTTTTTATTATTTAAATTTGATTCCATTTAGCTATAGTTTAGTGACGGAAATATTCATTGCTAAATTTAACTACGAATTTTTCCGTCGCTACTTGGTTAGTATTCTTTATTTTATTGGATACTTAGCTACGAATTTACTACAATATTTGTCCGTCGCTAAATTTAAAAAAAAAAATAAAAATCTACTCGCAAATTAATATCACATACCTACATTAAATCTATAATATAATAAATTTACCCGCTAATTAATATCGCATACATGCATTAAACCTACAATATAACATATCGATAATATAACTATTTAATATATTATATATATATTAAAAAATTCATACTCAATAACAATAACAAAAGTAAAGTGTTGTGTAATGTTAGAAACAGTATCAAATATACTAATAAACATAATCTAATTATTTCTTAAGTTTTCATCATTTGAATCAACAGAATGTTCAGCTTGAGTATTTAGAGGTGGTGGCATAGAAGTGGATTACATCCCATTGCAACGCAACCCATCCATCAATCTTGTAATCTGATCTTGCATTTGAGCCTACATTTGATTTCTTTCAGCTTGTAGTTTAGCCTCCATCTGAGCATCCATCTCAGCTCGCATGGTCTCTAACTATTGGTTCACAATTTCCTTCATTGCATCTTGAAGAAGTTGTAAAGTAGCAGATGAACCATAACTTTTCTCGTTGGTAAAGTAGCAGATGAACCATAAATGCGTTGCTTTTTTACCCCGCCAACAATATCCACATACAGTTGCGACATGTTTATATTTGGTGATCAGTTGACCCTTCAGCTTCTTGCGTTGTAGCATCATGGAGTGCTTGTATTTCTTCTTACAATTAAAAGCATATACAAAATAAAATAAGTATACAAAGTCATTTAAAAATTTTATCTATTTAACAATATATGATTGTTACGTTATACTTACAACGATTCTCTTTGACCTCTCATCAACAAACATACCATTCTTCATTTAGTGCATTTGTGCAAAGCACTCAAACAGATTAGGTTTCTTTTGAAGTTCATCCCGCTATTAAACAAGCACAAAAAAAAAATGATACTTAACTTGTAAAATATATACAAATTAAAATAATAAATTTGTAAGTAATTTTCTTCCTTTAATTTGGCTAGCAATAATCAAACTTAAACACAAAACACATCAATATTTACAAACAATGGGATAAAGTTCCGTCTTTATTTCAAATATACACAATGAGCATTGAATTATATAGCATTCTATAGTGCACAAGTAAATATGCAATTGTTTTTAATGAAACAAAGCATTAACCTTCACCGAACTTCCCACTACAGGCATTTTGATTGGATGTTCATATATGAGCATTTGAACTAGGGTACACTAAAATATAATGCATAAATTAACACACACAAAATATAATTAAATAAATAAGTAAATATATAAACTAATAAACTTTAAAAGAGTTTCTTGACCATTAGATTAATTTTGAATAATTTACCAAACCAACTTAACGCTCACAAGTGCAATTCCTTTGAATAAGCTAAGTCATGGTCGGGTTGTCAACTTTATATGGCTATTATTTGTTTTTTTTTTTTGTTTGAATGCTACTAACTCTATTAGAATGCAGTATCTGTTCATAACTAGCACAAGAGTCAGTATTGTCTCCAATGAGGCTCGAACCGACCACCTCCCGTATAAAGGGAAGGGTTTGATGCCACTGGACTACAAGGTCCTTGGCATATGGCTATTATTTGTTCCTTAGCTTGTTGTTAATAATTAAGAATATTTTAATGCCATAGGAAAAGAATAGAATTTCACACTTGCATTTATCAACAATCGGTTACGTGTACTAATAATATTGTAAGAGCTAATTGAGCATCTGGGAATTAGAATTTAAGTAACAGAATGTGTTCTTAAGTACCTGTCTTTTTATCATATACATCTTTACTTACTAACAGGTAACCACAAATGTTCTTACCAAAATATTGATGTGATATGTGGCAAATTTTACAATTCTTTATATTCATTATTTATTTGTGTATTACCTGATTGCACCACATATTAATGACATAAAAACATTTTTTTTTAAATATGGTAACAAAAAATTTAGTTCATAAAACATTGCACTTTTAAAAATGGTATTCTTGTCTTAATTTGACACAATAATTAAAGTTTCGTCTAAAAATTCTAAAAATAATTCCTTCAAAAAATTACTCATTTTTCATTTTTTTTGACCTTTGGTTGAAACTTGAAAGTCAATTTTTTTTCTTCTATTTGGTTCATTTAAAAAAAAAACAAAACAAAACAAAACAAAACAAAAATCTATTACAAAGTTATTTTAATAAAATATTAATTATTTAAAATGATAAATTAAAGAAATTGGAATAAATTATATATATTTTATTAATATTATGGTTTGGAGGACAATGAGTGAAAGGGATGGGAACTTTGGGATGGAAAACCTAGAAGAAGTCCTTTAATTTCATGAATAACTCCAAACCTCAATTGTTGATTATGATTTGAGTTAATCTCATATGCGGTCGTCTGAGTATATTAGTTTTGTCACGTTTAATTTAAAAATTCAAATTGACTACTCGAGGTCCTTCGACTTTCAAATTGTTACCATTTGTGGTTCAAGTTACCACTTATGGTCTTTCAACTATCAAATTTTAATTATTCATGGTCTTTATAGGAGTACCACAACTAGTTAAATTTTGAAAGTTGAAAGACCATAGGTGGTAAACTTAGCTTGGACCACGGATAGTAACAATTTGAAAGTCGAAGTACCATGGGTAGTCAATTTGAAAGTTTATGACTAAACGTGGTAAAATAATTATACTCAGAGGAACTCATATGGCATTACCTTATTATGATTTTAGTATTTTACAATATAAAATTTATATAAATTTATTTTGAAAAGACAAAAAAAAAAAAAAAAAAAAAAAAAAAAAAAAAAAAAAAAAAAAAAAAAAAAAAAAAAAAAA
>NC_044922.1:21185113-21195937 GCF_003576645.1 Ipomoea triloba
AAAAAAAAAAAAAAAAAAAAAACCAAACCAAAAACAACAACAAAAAAGTGGAGAGAGACAGAACCTCACCGATTTCGTTGTGGCGGACAATTATATACTTCAATTATGGATGTGTCAAATCTAAATTAATTATTTTTATAAAATAAAATAAAAATCGAATATTGTAAGCGTTGGTAACGTCATTTCTTCTCTTTTTATTTTTCCCCACTTCGTCAGTGCCTCCTCCTATGGAAGAAACTGACTTTTCTTGTTGTAATTGGACGCCGGCAATTGCTGATGCGTTACATCTATACTATCAAAACAAAAAAAATAAATTAATGTGACAGCAAATATATATTTACTTTAATTAATGTCATTTTCTTTCTTAATCATATTACAGGTAAGTTTCAACTATGCTAATTTCGTTATTTTGGGAGGTGAGTTTCAGCTATGATAAACTTTTTGTTGTGAGCAAAATTGTATTGTGGATGGAGCACACAGTACATGGCATGAATCACAGGAAGCTCCCTTGGGCTTGCACCATGCGTTTTTTTATGATCATTGTTGGTTTACGGCTGCGCGACAACCGTTTCGGCTGGTCAACACTACCGTAAAACTTAGGAAAAGTATTAAGAGAGAATACACGTGTGATTAAAGAACAACTGCATTTGTGTTACGATCTGAATCCCCTTACAATATGACCCCAGAGGTATTTATACAAGAATAATAAGCGGTAAGCCTACATAAAGAAATAAATAAAATTCTTAACAAATATAATTTAGGAAGCTAAGGCATTTTAGGGCTACCCAACTGACGTGGAAGTTATCAAATTCTAATTAAGGCAAAATTCCATAAATCTCACCTCGAGCTTCCTAATTTCGCGCAAGCTAGCCGCATTTCAGAACGTACCCGGCCGGGCACCGCCAATTAACAACCTAGACTTAACCACACAGATCTAAACAACTCGGGCTGCATATCTGTTTGGCCCGAGCAGTCACCGGACTCCAGATACCAGTCTTCTCAGGTCGGGTACCCCAGTCGAGGTATCCATCACTAGTCACTCACTTTCTCGAGCTCTTGAAGGGTAACGACTGAGGAAAGTAATCCTTCAACTGATTTCTTATAAACATGCTGCCCACAAGCATGCAATCAATCACATTGTCAATCTTGTAGTGTGGCAAAACACAATATCGTCTCTTAGTCATAACGCAACCGACTCGACCCACACTGCCCGACCGGCTACACTGTCTCAACTGATCTCGCTTTTCCTAACTGGTTCTGTAACAGTCACCATCAATACGGCATAATCATTCGCCTCCTGGATTCTCACTGGTTATATTTTCGAGACAATAACCGTCTCGTCTACTAGCCGTTACGGACAGCTCCCTGTCCGTCCGATCCAGGACATGTGTCACTATCCGCTCGTCCGACTATCCTTATAAATACCCTTAAGTTTCCCTCCTTTCTTCTTTTCAGTCTTTCTTCTTCCTTTGACGCTTCATTCTCCCATTTGGCTCCCCCGATCACCATCTCTTCACCATATGATCGCAGTCTTCTCTTTTAAAGTTCAGTTTCTTCCTTCCCTCCTTTTTTTTTTTTTAATGTTTTCACCCTTTTTTCTTCGCAATGTCGTCTTCCACCGCATTGTTCTCTTCTTCTCGTCGCCAAGGCGATACTATCTTTTCAGTTACCTCTTCTTCTCTTCAACCGGAATATGCTACCCAAGCCACCTCCAGGGCCCGAGTCATTGAGAAAAACCCGGGCTACTTTGAGGACTTGGAGCGGCCTATTCCTCATCGTTCTTCCCTTTCTACCGCGGACTATGCTCACGCTCGTTGCATACTCGAACCAGCGACAGAGACTCAGGAAGCTGACCGGTGACCAATCTCGGACCCACCCGAGGGTGGTTTCGTTGGTATTCACTACCAGTTGGTCCGATGCTGCTTCCGAGTGCCCGTCTTACCTTTCCTCAACACTCTTCTTAGCTATTACAGGTTAGTTCCCGAGCAACTGGTACCCAACTCGTACTGTTTTTTGGTTAGTTTCCTCACAGTCCTTCATCGCCTTAAGAGGGAGGGTTCCCTAGCCCTCTTTCACCAACTTTTCCGACTGACTACGGTCGCCACTGTGGTCCCCAGGTACGCGCAAATTCGTTCCTGGGACGGTTGTAAATTCTTGGAAAAGTTGGAGTCCTCTCATATGGGCTTGAAATAAGAATTTTTCTTCGTCCGACCGGCTGCGTCGCACCCGGCCTTTGATTTTCCTCTTGCTTGGGCGGCTTCCTGCTATCGTCTAGATTGAAGGCTGACTTGCTCTCCTTTCCTCATGCGGCTGGCCAGGACTTTGATCGAGGGAGGACCCTTCGCGGCCGGGCTGGTCTGCTGCCCGAAGGCGCTGCCAACACAGGTCTATTTCTTTTCTGTCATTTTTCTTATTGCTTGTATATTGCTTAATCTTTTCATGCTCCTTGCTTTCTTTATTTTTAGGAAACCACGATACTGAGCAGTCTTCCAGCGGTTCAGAAAGAGAAGCTGCGCAAGACTAGCTGATCGCTCACCGCCGACTCTCTCACTCCACCATGGAAGAGGCTATCGCTCTTTCCTCCAAGGACGATCAATCGACTGCCCCCGCTGCCATGACTGATCGTAAGGATATTCTTCGCGCACAAGGACTAGCTCGCTTGTCTACCGCTGAGAAGGGAAAAGGCGTGGCGGTTACTAGCTCCCATACCACCCCCAAAAGAACGTAGCCTGATCCCAGTGGTCATCGGTGGGTCCCCGACTACTACCACCCAGGCCGCCATATCTACTAAGTGAAGAGAGCCAACTCCTCCAACTGCGCCTCATGTTCATTAGTTGGGGAGGAAACGCCCCAACAGACTATGATTGAGCCTCTGGTTGCTAAAAGGATATTGGTCGGCCCGGAAGCCAATGAGATGAGACCATCCACAAGGGCAAATACCCTGAAGACCTTCTGCTTGGGATCGCTCACCGTACTTTCCAGGTACTCATGCCGACTGGCCGGTCTTTCTTCTTTTTCCATACTTAGTGTTTTTCTTTGAATTTTTAACCCATCTTTTGCTTACAGTCTATAATGTCTCAATTGGTGCTCTGTCGACGCCACAAGGCTATCCTCTTCGAGATGGAGGTTCTTCATACTGCTCGGGTAAATCACGGCAACCAGGTAGAGGAGCTGAATTTCCAGTTACCACTGCCAACTCTGCACTGGAGGCCGAGCAACGACGCAACGAGTAGCTAGTGGTAGACTTTCAAACTGCCCGCCTGGTTGCGGTGACTGCTTACAAGGAGTCGGAGGAGTTCTGGAGGAATGCCGAGCAATACGCTCCAGAGCGCGCCGAGAGGAAAGCTAAGGACTAGCTGGCTACTCTTGAGGGATTGAAGTTCTTAGCCGAGATGGGTGGTGAAAACTATCAGCTGGGCCTAGTGGACATGCAGAAGACGATTTATGCTGCTCTGGCCAACCGCTATGAAAGCTTCAATCTTGAGAACTACGAGCTCCCGACTGTTTTAGAAGAGGCCCAACAGCACTTGGCTACCCCCGCACCTGATTAGGGACACACATTCCTGGACCATCTGGAGGAAGATGAAGATGCATCCGGCAGCCTTGTGAAGCGTCACTCGACTGCTGCTGCTACAGTCCAAGTTGTCCTCACCTCTGGGCCAACGGAGGAGACTGATGACCCATCCAGATTGGGTGCCAAAATTGGCCAGGTTCCAATATGGGATTTTTACCCAAGTTAATCTGTTCGCTTATTCCATGGATGTCAGTCTGGCCCATTACAAAGCTTATTTCATCCTTTCCCAAGAACTGACCAGCTTTGAAATGTCTCATCGCGGTCATTCGAGTGCATTACACGTGGCTTTAGGTCCTTAGCCCTTTGGCTGGTCCCAAGTCCATTTTCTGTCCAATAAATATGTCATTTTCTTCTAAGATGTTCAAAGTTTCTACTAAGAAGGACCCAAAGGAGCGCGGTGATGGCTCTGGTAGGTAGTCTTCTAGTCGTTTAGCCGAGCGGATTCGACTCGAGAAACTGAGAGCACGGCGAACTTCTTAAGTCAGTCATTTGCTAGGCGACCATCCTACTAATCCCTTGCATATCCCTTCGAAAACAATGACGACCGACTAGAGGCACTGCCGGAGAGGGAAGCAGATCAGCTAGCAGATCCGGACTATGTGGCTTTCATGGCAGAGATAGAAGGCATGATCGACTAGAATAGGTCAGTAATTAGCCTACTTCCCGAGGAAGGGCAACTGGTTAGCTCCTAACAATAACTCCAACAACATCCTCTCTCTTCTAAGGCTTGAAAAGGCCAATTGTCGACTGACTTTGTTAGGAAGCGCAAGTGGTCAGCTCTTGACTACAACACCAAACCCCCTTTCTCCTTGGCCTAAATAGGCTAGTAATCGGTCTGCTTCGCGAGGAAGGGAGGCTAGTTAGCTCCTAATAATAACTCTAACAATATCCTCTTTCTTCTAAGGCTTGAAAAGGCTAGTTGTCGACCGACTTCACTAGGAAGCGCGATAGGTCAACTCCTGACTGCAACACCAAACCCCCTTTCTCCTTGGCCTGAATAGGCCAGTAATCCACTTGATTTCTCGCTAGTAATTTTGTAACAAATGGAGAAGTTTTATTACTCGAACTAAATAATACACCAACTAAATATGGCAGATAAGTTTCTACATCGAATAAAACGAATGATAAAAGGGATAACAACTATATCATACTATTGATAAAATTTCTTCAAGTAGTGGGCATTCCAAGTCCTCTCCACCTGCCTGCCTTCCATAGTCTCTAGTCGATATGTGCCAGGGTAGGCTATCTCTAAGATCTTATAAGGTCCTTTCGATTTTATAGCTAGCTCCCCTCTCCCCTCAGTGGGTTTACTAGTCTCCCGATCCCTCAGGACTAGGTCGCCCACTAAAAGGTGTTAACTTTGGCTCACATATCTTGATACCGCTTGACCGCCTGCTGGTACTCGGCCATTCGAGCGTACGCGGCATCACGCCTCTCTTTTAGGAACATGATACATCGACTGGTACCCGGACCTTAGTTGGGACATTTGCCTCAAACCCACAAGCTAAGGCAAATGGCGTTTCAGCAGTCACTTGGCGAGGAGTTGTTCGGTAGGTCCAAAGTACCTTTTCTAACTGCTCGACCCATGTACCACCCAGCTCTTCTAACATTTTCCTCAATTCATCTAGCAGAGTGCGATTTAATTTTCAATCTGCCCATTCAACTGGGGATAAGAAACAGAAACCTTAATGTGTCGAATATCATGCTGCACGCAGAAGGTTGCAAACGGCCGGTTATCAAACTGCTGGCAATTGTCAGTGACCAGCTGCTCGAGTAGTCCAAGTCGACATATAGTATTCTTCCAGATAAACCAGCGACACTAGCCAACCATCCATTACTTCATCTAATGGCTCAGCTTCTGCCCATTTAGTGAAGTAATCTACTGCGACAATGCAAAATCTGTGCTGCCCAGGTTCCTGTTGCAATGGCAGTCGTGACAAGCGTATAATATCCTTGGTGTCTTTTTTGATAGGTCGAGCATTTCTTAACTTCTTCTATGCAATCCTTCACCATAGTTGGCCAATAATATCCTTGGATTACCAGCTTATGAGCAAACGTGTTGGCGCCTTGGTGAGCTGCATAAATTCCTCTATAAGTTTCCTCCATCACCATCTTAGCTTCATTGGGGAGCAGGCAGCGGAGCAGGGTACTATCGAATGATCGCTTGTATAGCAAACCATCCATTACTTCGTAAAGCAAAGCTCTTCTCCGTATCAAGTCAGCCTCGGCCTTATCATTAGGTAGCTCACATTTTTCCTTGTATCTCATGATTTCAACTATCCCAAACCATTCAGGTTGCATGACCGGATCATACAGAGAAGGCATCTTAGTGATGGAGCAGACCATAAGGTTCTTAGTGATTGGCCGTTTCTACAATCTTGGTCCGACAGACTTGCGACAGATGGTCGGGCAATTTGCTTGACTGCCAACATTGACAGGATGTCGGCTTCCACACTCATTAGCTCTCGCGACATGAATTAATTCATACGGGGTCAACTTTCCCAAAAGTCCCTCAGTCACATCCTTATACATCTTCAGTCTTTCTTCACGAGCCTCACACTAGTTACTCAGCCTCATTATTTGAGGTACGAAATTGATATTGCAAGGCATAGTAAAGATGGAAGCCTTGAGGAGTAGTGATCATTACTCCTCAACTATAGTGACATGTACTAGCAGCACTATCTGTTTAAATTTCCCACCATTCGGCCTCATTAGGCTCCTGGTCGGCGCGAGGCTCCTTAGCTTGCGCTGAGCATTCCACTACGAAGTCTGCCAAAGCCTAGGCTTTAATCGAGGGCCTGGGAAAGTACTCAAGCTCATATTGAGTGAGCTCGACTGCCCACTTGATCAATCTGCCGAACGAGTTCAGACCCTGCAAGATGCTAGCTAGCGGCCAGTTAGTCTAGACTCTAACGTGATATGATTGGAAGTAGGGAACGAAGTTTCAGACAGTCAGGATCAATGCGAAAACCACATTCTCTAATGGCTTGTACCTGATTTCTATGCCTTTGAGTGTTCGCCCCACATAATAGACCGGATGTTGCGTTTTATCCTCTTCGCGCGCTAAAATCGATCCGACCACTTTCTGGAAGGCAGCCAAGTATAGGAACAATGTTTCTACCTCCTTGGGCTTAGAAGTAGGGGATGGGTCAATAGGTATTTCTTTAATTCCTCAAAGGCAATCTGGCGCTCTTCCATCCACTAGATAGGAACCGACTGAGAGCAACCAAATGTCCAGTCAAGCGCTGCATTTCCTTCAAGTTCTTTGGGGGCTGCATATTCAAGATTTCTTTTACCTTTTCGGAATTAGGCTCAATCCCGCACCTAGTGACCATGTATCGCAAGAACTTCCCTCCTTTGACTGCAAAGGCACACTTCTTCGCGTTCAACCTCAAGTTATGTCTTCTCATTATGCTGAAGCATTCAGTCAGGTCTTTTACATGTTCATCTTCCTCCTTACTTTTGACCAGCATGTAATCCGCGTAGGCATCCATAAACTTTCCAATCAGGCTCTTGAACAACCTGGCCACCATATGGGTATAAGTGGCTCCCGAATTCTTCAATCCAAAGGGCATCACTCGGTAGCAGTAGACACTATCCGGCGTAATGAAGGCAGTATTTTCCTCATCCTCCGCATGCATAAAGATTTGATGGTATCCACGAAAAGCGTCCATGAAGCTTATCAATGCACAGCCAGCCATCTCATCCACTAGTTAGGCAGGCTTTATTTAGGTCCGTGTAATAAACGCACATCCGCCAAGCTGGTGGTTTACGCACCAACACTACGTTAGCCAACCAACCCAGGTACTTAACCTCCCTTATATGATCGGATGCTAGCAACATATCGACCTCCTTTTTCACGAAGTCTCGGTGACATTCAACAGGTAACGCCTCTTTTGAGCTACGGGATTTAATCCCGGGTCCACAATCAATCTATGAGTAATGATAGCACTGTCGACTCCCGGCATGTCCTCAGGTCCCCAAGTGAATATTTCCTAAAGTCCCTCAGCACTTGGATGACTGCCTTCCTGATCTCCTTGGGTAGCCCGACTTCAATTCTCACCTTCCAACCGATCTACTAGCTTCTCGCTCACCTAATGAGCGATGGTATTTATCCGCAAGTCCTTCTCTCCCACTCGTCGACATGCTTGTAAATAGCAGCTCCTGGCCATCTTTTGGTCACATCGTACTATGTCAACTCCCTTCGATGTTCGAAACTTCGTGCACAGATGCTTAATTGAGATTAGCACTCTCAAATCCTCCAAGTCTGGCCGGCCAAGGATAATATTATGCGCACACTCTAAACCGAGAACCACGATTTCCATATCCATCTTCTTCACATTTGGCCAAGTTCCTAATTCGACGATTAGTGAGGTAGACCCCTCGGGATCATTTGAGTCACAAGTGAAGCTAGCCTGCGGAGTCTTGACAGGGCGTAGTCGCTCCATAGGCAATCCTAATTTGTTGTACATGGCCAGATGCATAAGGTTCGCACTGCTACCTGTATCGACCAGTACCCTTCGGACTACTATCCCTTGCACATCCATCACAATGACCAAGGCATCGCGGTGTGAGATAGAACCTTGCGACAAGTCCTCATTAGTAAACGTGATGGGTTCTCGGCACGACCTCTTCTTGTCAAATTCCTAAGTAGCAATTGTTGGTCCCAAGGGGATGGGGTACAAGTCTAGAGGGGGGGGGGGTGAATAGACTTGTATGAGATTTTGCAAATCTTTTCGACCTCTCGTGTGTATTGAACTTAGGATGTTTAGGTTCGATACCTCACGAGGTGAAGACAAAGTTTTATGCGCAGCGAAAATGTTATCCCCTTTTAGTTAGCACGAGTTTGGGTTAGTTCGAGAGGTGTGATTATATGCAGTGCAATCGAGAAGTTAGCGAGAGATAAAAACAGAAAGTAAATGCAAGAGAGATTTTTAAGTGGTTCGGCCAACCCGCCTACTTCCACTCTTCTTCCAGAAACTCCCTGGAAGGATTGCACTAAAAACTTCCCTTATTTAGTACAATATCGAGCGCTTGAGCTTTGATCACCAAGCCCGCCTCAAGCCTCAGGTTTTTCGCCCCCCTTCCAGTTACTCCACCTCTCGAGCACTTGACCTTTGATCACCAAGCCCGCGTCAAGCCTCAGGTTTCTTTCGCTCGGACAGCAGCCAGGTTACTCCGCCTCTCCTCAGGTTTTTCTCCCCGCTTCCAGTTACTCCACCTCTCGAGCTCTTGACCTTTGATCACCAAGCCCGCGTCAAGCCTCAGGTTTCTTTCGCTCGGACAGCAGCCAGGATACTCCACCTCCCTTGCTTAATCCAAAGCAAGACGTTGTTGATAGTCACAGTTGAATGTAACAATCTCCAATCTGACCACAAGCTATCGTTGAATCAACTTTGATGTAGAGCAGCTTTGGTCACCTTCTGGATGTATGACAGTTTAGCTTTGTAACTCTCTTCGAACACTAAGATGTGTTCTCTCGCTGTATTGAATATCAGGATGATATTCCAAGTTAAGCACTTTGCACTGGAACGTTTTTATCAGACACCTCTTGTTAACCTCTTGACCTCTTTCACAACCCCCTCTTTCTTCTGTGTCTTTACGTCCTTATATATGAGAGTAGAAGAATAGTTCCGTTGGAGGGAAAACTATTCCGTTTGAAATTGGTCTCCCACGCCGAACATGGGTCTTTGCACAATTTCAGCATTTTTCATGGAGTAGTGGTCTTGTAACTTGAGCCTTTTGTTTTGTAGTGAATATTCCATATTCCACTTTCTTGAGTTCATGCTTCACTTGCTTCTTTTGGATAAAGTTACTCTTTTTATGTTCCCATCATTCCTTGTTTGGGGAATCTGACCACTTCAGGATTGGTGCACTTCTTGACCGTTTGTGGTGGAGGTCTGACGTGTCATCCACTTCCATCCATTTTGAAACCTCCCGCTCAGCACCTCTTCAATATTTTATCTCCATGATATTCTTCTTCTCCAAACTTAGAGTATTTTATCTGCACATGTTGACTAACATTCAGCCTCTTGGAGAAGTGCCGGTTTATCGAGACCATAGAAGATGTCTCGACCACTTGATGTTTCAATCCCATGTATCGAGAGGTCTATCTCTCGAATATTCTTTACGTCTCGAACTCGATAGGTATATCGAGAGGTCCTTACCTCTCGAACTTGGCTTGTGTCTCGAGACTTAGTTGATGTCTCGTAGACCCTTATTCCTCCAGAGTTGTCTCGTGCCTGCTTCTGATCTATCTGTTTGCTTACAACACGAAAACTTCTAAGTTGTTCAAACAAGTTTACCTTAAGCTTAAATATTTCCCGAGTTGAGCTCAAATTACCCGGTTGTATTTTCGCTCTTAGTTTACTTATCGAACTTACATTGTTTTGCCTATGTATCGAGACTTGGGGATTCTTACTTAACAGTTGGTATCTTCAAAACCTATTACATGATGTTCCTAACAATTTCCCCCTTTTTGATGATGCCAACACTTATACTTACTTATATGGCTGATTTGAAAAAGAAAAAGCATTGATTTTATTTTCAGCGCATATGGTAAGTTTGACAACAATTCTACTAAACATGAATAAGTAAACTCACGCAACACCCCCAGCAGAAGATATATGTATTAAGATTAAGGGAATGTTTACATAACAGAGTTTAGTGGAAAAGATTCAAAGAAGTAAGACCAAGAACAACATAAGTATCAATACATTGAAATAAGATGGAGTTTGGACCACGAGGGCTTACTTCTTTTTGCCTTTCCTTTTCTTGTTAATGGCTTCTCGTGTCTTGATGGGGTCTTTCGGATTTACCAGGCTTAAGTATTCATCTGTGACATCTAGATGCCTGTAGTTCCTGTAGGCTTCCCCCACGAACTCACCATCAATTACTCCATCTTTCCACCAAGCAATACATTCTTCTGGAGACATGTTGCTGTGTGTTGATATTCCAGTGATTTTCAGAAGCTTGAATATCTCCAGAGTCAGAATTTGTTCAGTGTCTTCTCTGTTCCCAAACTTAAAGTTTGTCATGAGAAGATCTATCTTCCTTTCTTCTCCTGACTGTCGTTCTTGTCTTTTTCTTCTTCTTTCTCTGTCCTCTTCTCTCCTTCTCTCCATTTCCAGTGTACGCTGGACCCTTAGGTTTTCTGCCTGTTTGGCATCCTCCACTGCTTTGCTCATGATTCTTGGTATTTTTGGAGGTGGTCCAGCTGGTTCACTTGCTGCCCTTTTCTTGCCCGTTGT
>NC_044922.1:21198689-21219314 GCF_003576645.1 Ipomoea triloba
TCCCATCGTTGTGGATCTCCTCGTATTTGGGGATCCATTCACCTTGGATGGGAATAGGATTCTTGCTTGGATTATCAGGAAGCTCCGTAATCTGTTCACCCTTCGTTGATTCTGGATAGTTTTCTCCTTGAAAATCTTTGGACTTGACTGCCGGTTTCTTTCCTCTATAAAAGAATGGAACATCATCTTTTCCTTTCTTTTTCTCCATGGGAAGTTGATGGTATGAACTTCTGAAAGAAACCCTCTTATTTATAGCCCAATAGGGTTACCACTGTTGAGTCACGGGATGCAATATGAATGACCATTCAATGCTTGTGTAACTCCAAAGCTGCCATAAAGTTGATGAAACCGCCCCTCACACCCTTCTTCGAGACATACTGTATGTAGACAAACTGATCGGGTAACCATTCAACCCAACTCTATCATTCCCAATTCTAACCTTAATTGAGAGAATCTATTTTCACATAACGCTTTTGTGAAAATATCTGCTAGTTGCTCCTCCGTTGCAACATATTCCAAAATAATGTCCTTCCTCTCAACATGGTCTCGGATGAAGTGATACTTAATATCAATATGCTTTGTTCTGGAGTGTAACACTGGGTTGTGGGTGATGGCAATAGCACTTGTATTGTCACACATAATTTTAACCTCCTTACACTCAACACCATAATCCATTAGCTGTTGCTTCATCCATAAGATCTGAGCACAACAACTTCCAGCTGCTACATATTCTGCCTCAGCAGTGCTTGTAGCTATCGAATGTTGTTTCTTGCTAAACCATGAGACAAGTCTTCCACCTAGAAACTGACATGTCCCTGATGTGCTCTTTCGATCTATCTTACAACCGGCAAAGTCCGCATCTGAATAACCCATAAGTTCGAAAGATCCACCTTTCGAATACCAGAGCCCAACACTCTGCGTACCCTTTAGATATCTAAGAATCTTTTTGGATGCATTTAGGTGACTTTCCTTAGGACTTGCCTGAAATCTAGCACATACACCTACTGCAAAGGATATGTCTGGTCTACTTGCAGTTAAATAAAGAAGAGATCCGATGATACCTCGATAAGTGGTTTGATCGACTTCTCGACCTTCGCTGTCGACATCGATACGTAGAGAGGTTCCCATAGGTACTTTGACTGAGGATTTCCCTTCTATGTTGTATTTCCTGAGCAGATCCTTGGTGTATTTCTCCTGGTTGATGAAGATACCTTCCTTAAGCTGTCTCACTTGTAGTCCAAGGAAGTAGTTGAGCTCTCCCATCATGCTCATCTCGAACTTTCCTTTCATCAAACTGGAGAACTTCTCGCACAAGTCTGGATTGGTGCTACCAAAAATGATATCGTCCACATAGATTTGCACCAATAAGATGTGATCCCCATCCTTAATCCTAAACAATGTTTTGTCCACTAGGCCTTTGGTGAACCCACACTGAAGTAGAAAAGAGGATAAGGTATCGTACCAAGCTCTTGGAGCTTGTTTTAAGCCGTAGAGTGCCTTCTTCAACTTGTATACTTTGTCAGCTCCTACGTCCTTCAAGAAACCCGGAGGTTGTTCAACGTACACCTCTTCTTCGAGAAGTCCGTTCAGAAAAGCGCTCTTGACATCCATTTGATATACCTTAAAGTCTTTGAAGGCGGCATATGCGAGAAAGATGCGTATGGCTTCGAGACGTGCCACTGGAGCGAAGGTTTCATCAAAATCTATTCCTTCCTCCTGACAGTAGCCTTTGGCAACAAGTCTGGCCTTGTTCCTAACAATAACTCCATCCTCATTCATCTTGTTTCTGAAAACCCACTTTGTACCAATGACATTCTGATGATGAGGTCTCGGAACTAGTTCCCAAACATCGTTCCGTTCAAACTGATGAAGTTCCTCTTGCATGGCTTGCACCCAATCTGGATCACATAGAGCCTCATCGATCACCTTAGGCTCTATTTGAGATAGAAAGCAAGCAAACATGCTTTCTCTGTATGCTGATCTGGTTCGAACTCTGTCACGTACATCTCCAATCACTTGATCAGCAGGGTGATTTCTCAGCCATCTTAGGTCGGGTTGTGGCTCCTCAGTTGATACTTCCATTGAAGGTTGAGATGTGGGTTGAACATCTATGATCTGGTTTTGATCAACTGAGTCAGGCGCTTTCTTCTTGGTAGACTCTTCATCATCTGATTCTGACTGGAGTTCTGCTACGTCTCGAACTATCGACTGCTTGTCTTCGAGAGGTAAGTTTGATCTCTCGATAGACTCTGGCTGATCTTCCTCAGCAGCTTCCGTTGTCTTTGATGGTTGATCTGTCGATGCCCTTTCATCAAAGGTAACATGTATGGACTCTTCAACCACCAAACTCCGCTTGTTGAAGACTCTGAATGCTTTGCTTGTCGATGAGTATCCCAGAAATACTCCATCATCTGCCTTTTCTTCAAAAGTTCTTCGTTGAGCCTTCCCATTGTTGTGAATATAGCATTTGCACCCGAATGAGTGGAAGTGGCTTACATTCGGTTTTCTTTCATTCCACAACTCATATGGAGTCTTTCCAACTCCTTTTACTATCAAGGACCGATTTTGGGTGTAGCACGCTGTGTTGATTGCTTCTGCCCAAAATCCTTGTGATATGTTGGCTTGCGAGAGCATGGTCCTTGCGGCTTCTTTGAGAGTTCTGTTCCTTCTTTCAGCAACCCCGTTTTGTTGAGGTGTTCGAGCAGCTGATAGTTGATGATGAATTCCGTTCTCGTTGCAGTAGCTCTCGATTACTTGATTAACGAACTCTCCACCTTGATCTGACCGGATCTTTAGTATCGAGACTTCCTTTTCAACTTGAACTTGTTTCAAGAGATTTGGTAGGGCAATTTTTGTCTCGCTTTTCTTGGTTAAGAACACGGTCCAAGTGAATCTTGTGTAGTCATCCACTACCACAAGAGTGTACTTCTTTCCCTTTATGCTGGGTGGATCCACTGGGCCAAATAAGTCCATGTGAAGAAGACTTAATGGTCTAGTGGATGATGTCTCGGCTTTGCTCTTGAAAGAGGATTTGATCTGTTTGCAACGTTGACATGCCTCACAAATTTTATCCTTTCGAAACGTCACTTTGGGCAGTCCTTCCACTAAGTTCCTCTTAGTAAGCTTGTTGATAGTCTTGAAGTTCAGATGACTAAGCTTACTATGCCAATCCCAGCATAAATCTTCCTTGCTCCTTGCTAGCATACATAGGGATGGTTTTGCAGACCTCCAATCCACTATGTACATGTTTCCTTTCCTTGCTGCTTCCAAGACGACTTCGAGAAATTCCTCGTTCATAATCTGACATTTGCTTTTGGTGAAGACAACTTTGTGGCCCTTGTCACAGAACTGGCTTGTACTAAGGAGATTGAACTTGAGCCCCTCAACGTAGGACACTCCTTTAATAACCAGCTCATTCTTTTGGATTTCACCAACAGCTCTTGTGCGCCCCTTCTTCTCGTTGTCGCCAAATGTCACCAAGGGACCTTCGATAGGTTGGATGTTCTCAAGCAGTGTTAGATTTCCAGTCATATGTCTCGAACATCCACTGTCAATGAACCACACGTCCCTGGTGTCCTGCAAGGAAATCAAGCAAGTTTAGGTACCCAAACTTTGGGTCCTGGTGGGTTAGTGAGTTTAGGCATCCATTTATACCTTGTGCCCATTATTCCAGGCCTAGGCGCAATGTAGCCATTGTACGTTTGATAATTATAAGGAATGCTAGCAAAGGTTTTAGGCCTCTTTGGTGCATAAATCAACTTAGGTAGAGACTTTTCGACCGGCTTATGCACCATGCCTTTCATACGCTGTTTGGTCATGTGAAATTGCTGAAAGTGAGGTTTCTTCCAGAACTTGTGATTTGATGACCAATTCTCACTAGATGGATAGAGTCTTCCTTTCTCCATCCGTGAGTTCCTAACTATGTGGATCTCAGACCTTCCATATTTGCCTTGAGGTGCATTATATGGAGTGTAGCTCTTTTTGTACTTGGAATGGCCTTGCGAGAGATAGCAAGGTGATCTCTCGATATTGTTTACCCGGCCATTCTTCGTAGCTTTCCTATACTTTCCATTGCTGGTGTATAGGGACGGTTTATGAATAGCTACTCTGGTCTTTTCTGTTGGTCCTTTATGACCTTTATTTGGTTTGGGTTGAGATCCTCCATTTCTTGAAGTTCCCAAACCATTGGTCTGTTTATCTCTCGAGAGATGGTCTTGATGGAACCCTAGACCGGTTCTATCACTTGTAGGTCTGTGATCAACCACCATTTTCTCCATAGCTTTGGAGGAATTAGTGTATGATGCTATGACCTTTCGAAGATTAAGCTCTCTCGTCTCTCGAGCTTTGCACTCTTCAGATAGTAGGATTACTTTGGCTTCTAACTCACTTACTTTGAGAGTCAGCTCCAAATTCTCTTTCGAGACGTTCTTAAGCATATCTCTTTCAGCAGTTAGCTTGCTGTTTTCATCCATCACTCTAGCATGAGTGCTATTGGCGATGTTAAGGTTCCTTCTGAGCGATTCCAACATCTCGAAGGGGTCCTCATCGCTTTTAAATGAAGAACAACGAGAGGTAGAAGTAGAGCAGCGAGATGTAGGAGTAGAGGTTACCTCGTTGTCAATGGCCATTAGGCATTGATTCTCCTCTTCCTCGGTGTATAAGCAGATGAGCCCCCTCTCATCCTCTGAGCTGCTGCTGCTTTCGCTGGAGCTCGACGTCTCGGACTCCTCGATTGTCCTCTCGAATTCTTCAGCAACAAGCGCCTTCCTGCGCTGATACGTCTTTGATGATCCTTTGAAGCCACCTTGTGTTGGCTTCTCCCTGGATTCCTCTATTCTCTTGGAATCCTTGCCTTCTTGGCCCTGATGCTTGCTTACTAGTGGGTAAGGGCATTCGGCCTTGAAATGTCCCGGTCTTCTACAGTTGTAGCATAGACCCTGATTTTCCTCCTCCGTCCTTCTGGATGGATATCTCTCATTTTTCCTTCTTGAGGAGGAAGGTGAACTTTTGTTGCTCTCCTGGTTCATCTTCATGTATTTCCTGAACTTTCTCACAAAGAGAGCAAACTGTTCGTCAGACATAACATTCATAGGATTAGAGTCTGACCTTGAAGATGTGGATGGTTGCTCAGCAACAAGTGCTACGTTTCGTCGATCCACAATGTCCTCATCTCTTGGGAACATCTCGAACTCGAAGGCTTTGAGATCCCGGAAGAGTTTGTCTGTTGTGGTTTCCTTCAGATCTCGGTGATCTCTCATCGTGATCACCTTTACTTCCCACTCCTTAGTGAGGCCACGTAAGACCTTCAGGTTCAGCTCCTTTTGTGGGATCTCCTTTTCAAGGTCACTGATCTCGGTTGTGAGCTTCATGAACCGAGACTCCATGCTGTCGATGCTCTCTCCTGGCTTCATCTTGAAGTCTTCGAACTTCTTCATGGCCACGGTGAGCTTGTTTTCCTTTTCCTGTTCGTCACCTTCACCAATTAACATCAAAGTATCCCATACCTCTTTTGCCGTTTTGCACTTCCTCACTTTTGGGAAGATGGTTTCGTCTATAGCTCTGAAGAGAATATCCTTGGCAATATTGTCCAGGTTGTTTCTCTTCCTATCATCACTGGTCCATTCTTCCCTAGGTTTTGGGATGTACTTTGGTGTTTCTTGGGTTTGAACTGCAGCAGTATTAACCATTAGGATCTTGACTGGTCCAGAAGTTATAACCTCGGCCATCTCATCATGGAGGGCTGATAAGTACGCAAGCATGCGTGTTTTCCAGTCGTCAAACCTGCTAAGATCAAAGAGAAGATGTCTCGACAACATGCTGTCCATATTGAAAAATTATCTCGTGCTTTGAAAATATTTAAGAAGATTTTTCAAAGAAGGATCTCTAGGCAATATAAACAAAGGTTTATATCGATCAGAGAACTCGCTCTGATACCAATTGTTGGTCCCAAGGGGATGGGGTACAAGTCTAGAGGGGGGGGGTGAATAGACTTGTATAAGATTTTGCAAATCTTTTCGACCTCTCGTGTGTATTGAACTTAGGATGTTTAGGTTCGATACCTCACGAGGTGAAGACAAAGTTTTATGCGCAGCGGAAATGTTATCCCCTTTTAGTTAGCACGAGTTTGAGTTAGTTCGAGAGGTGCGTTTATATGCAGTGCAATCGAGAGGTTAGCGAGAGATAAAAACAGTAAGTAAATGCAAGAGAGATTTTTAAGTGGTTCGGCCAACCCGCCTACGTCCACTCTTCTTCCAGAAACTCCCTGGAAGGATTGCACTAAAAACTTCCCTTTTTAGTACAATATCGAGCGCTTGAGCTTTGATCACGAAGCCCGCCTCAAGCCTCAGGTTTTTCGCCCCGCTTCTTGTTACTCCACCTCTCGAGCACTTGACCTTTGATCACCAAGCCCGCGTCAAGCCTCAGGTTTCTTTCGCTCGGACAGCAGCCAGGTTACTCCACCTCTCTTGCTTAATCCAAAGCAAGATGTTTTTGGTTGTCACAGTTGAATGTAACAGACTCCAATCTGACCACAAGCTATCGTTGAATCAACTTCGATGTAGAGCAGCTTCGGTCACCTTCTGGATGTATAACAGTTTAAGCTTTGTAACTCTCTTGAAACACTAAGATGTGTTTTCTCGCTGTTTTGAATATCAGGATGATATTCCAAGTTAAGCACTTGCACTTGAACGTTTTAGACAGACACTTCTTAAGAATTTCGAACCTCTTTTCTTTTTAACTCCTTTTTCTCTCTTTTCCCCTTTTTTCTTCTGTGTCTTTACGTCCTTATATATGAGAGTAGAGGAATAATTCCGTTGGAGGGAAAATTATTCCGTTTGAAATTTGTCTCCCATGCTGATCATGGGTCTTGCATATTTTCAGCATATTTCATGGAGTGGTGATCTTGTAACTTGAACCTCTTTGTCTTGTAGTGAATGTTCCATAGTTCACTTTTCTTGAGTCCATGCTCCACTTTCGTCTTTTGGTAAAAGTTACTCTTTTTATATTCCCATTATTCCTTGTTTGTAGGGAATCAGACCACTTCAGCATTGGTGCACCTTTTGACCGTTTGTGGTGGAAATCTGACGTGTCATCCATTTCCGCCCATTTTGAAATCTTCACGTTCGGCACCTCTTCATTATTCCATCTCCATGATATTCTTCTTCTCCAGACTTTAAGTATGACCGTCATTCAGCTTTGTTGGAGAATTGTTAGTGTATCGAGACCAAGGTTGATATCTTGATTGCTTGATGTCTCGAACTCAAATATCGAGAGGTCTATCTCTCGAACTCTGTTTATGTCTCGAACTGGATAACTGTATCGAGAGGTCCTACCTCTCGAACTCTGCTTATGTCTCGAGACTTAGTTGATGTCTCGCAGACCCTTATTCCTCCAGTGTTGTCCCATGCTTTCTTCTGATCTGTCTATATGATTACAACACACGAGACTTCTAAGATGTTCAAACAAATTTCCCTCAAGCTTAAATATTTTCCGAGTTGAGCTCAAAGTTACTCGGTTGTATTTTCGCTCTTGGTTTACTTGTCGAACTTACAGCGTTTTGCCTATGCGTCGAGACTCGGGGATTTCTACTTAACAGTTGGTATCATCAAAACCTATTACATGATGTTCCTAACAGCAATTGCTCCAATGTATAATTTCCTAGCCCATGCCATTTGAGCGCCTGTTGTATCTCCACCATCTGGTCCACCTACGATCATGTTAATGAAAGGCTTTTCCATCCAACCTTTACTGCTCCCTTCTATCATGGGCTGCTTGCCTTTATCCGCCGCTCTTTCAGTTAGCTAAGAGGCATTATCTCGTCGCCATAGCGGGACGGAACGACACCATTGATTGGCCAGTAGCGCGCGCTAGATTAACTTTTCGAGCTCAACTTTTAATACCTCGTAGTCTTCCGTCGAGTTAGAACTGTTCCGATGATATCGACAATACGTAGTGCGCTCGTCTACTGTCTGCGAATTATCCCCTAGGCGAACAGGTGGTAGAGGCGGCAACTGCACTCATATTTCTTGAATAGGTTGTGCAACTGACCAATATCCACTCAGTCCCAGTCGATCATGCAGCAACCTCAAGCTTACTCGTCCCGCAGCGGTTCCTTCTGCCCGACCACTCTTACGATCTTTTAGTCGGGGTCGTTTGAGGGCATCCCCGACTTGCTTTCTCTTCAGCCTTACTACCTCCTTAGTATCTGCAAGCTAATTAGCTCTTTGAATAGCCTGAGCGTACGTCTACGGGTTCTCATAACGCATCTTCCCATACTACCCATTTGGGTGCAAGGATTCTATGAAGAAGGCTAGTACTGTCTGATCATCCCATCTTCCCTCGACCGCCTGAACTTCCTTCTGCCAACTAGACAGATAGGTTCACAAACTTTCTCCCTCATCCTAATGCAACCATGCCAAGTTTGAAAACATCTTCCTAAGCCTCATACTGCCTGCGTAATGTGTCAGGAATGCTTCTGGCAGCTGGTCGAAGCAGCTAAATGACCGGGCAGGAAAACCAGCAAACCATCTCTGTGCTTGACCAACTAGAGTGGGTACGAAAGCTCGACAGATCAACTCATCTACAATGCCGACTACTTGCATCTTAGCCTGGTAGCTGATTATGTGATCACGCGGATCTCCCAAGCCATCATATGTAGGGTGCTAAGGCAAATTCCTTACTTCATCTATGAATGGGTAAGCGGACATCAGAGGTCGAATAACTGGGCATTGCTTTTCCTCCATCTAACATTTCAAGTCTCTGACCTCCCTAGCTAGGTCTGCAACGCATGGCTCTTCAGGCTAGACACACGCTCTCCTAGCTGGCGTTTCGCCACTACTCTCCATATCATGGGCCCAACATCTTGACCACGTCGGTTAACCAAGCGCCTATGTAGGTCGTCCTGCCTGAGTTCCGCTCCAGAGTGCTCCCTAGCCCCTCTCCCCCCCCACTAGTCGGTTGGGCAAGCGACGTCTGGCTTGACTGCTCAATCGATCTCTAACTAGCCAAGTAGGAGCTGAATTTGAGTTTGAGTAACGGCATGACACTCTGAGTGATCACAATGGTTAGTATGCTAAGAGACCACGCACCTACCTTGCTCCCCTGGCGGGACGAGAGGGGGTATCTATCGATTGGGTGGCATGGGCAGTACACCCACTCTGCCACAAACCACAATTACCTGGGCGATTACCTCAACGATAGCCGAAGCAGGAGCTACCTGAGGATTAGGAGCTATGAATGGCATCGCTACTGATCGCTCTATCGAATTACGTCGACTAAGTTGTTGGTGTAAATCAAATGGTGGACGACTGAGCTGCTGACGTAAGTAACCCATAGATGCACGGTTGACTTCCTAAGGGGGACAACGACCACGTTACCGTTTGCATTCCCATTCACATGCCGTTCACATTCTCATTCGCTGCATTATTAGCGTTTGGGTTAGCCTAACCTGAACGTCGACTACATCGAGTTTGATCCATATAACCAGTGTAGAAACGGGGTTTTTTGTATCAGTCCCAACAGACAACGCCAATGTTGGTTTTACAGCTGCGGGACAACCATTTCGGCTGGCCAACACTACCGTAGAGCTTAGGAAAAGTATTAAGAGAGAATACACGTTTGTTAAATAACAACTACACTTGTGTTACGATCCGAACCCCTTTACAATATTACCCTATGGGGGTATTTATACAAGAATAATAAGCTTACATAAAATAAATAAATAAAATTCTTAACAAATATAATTTAGGAAGGTATTTTAGGGCTGCCCAACTAACATGGAAGTTAACAAATTCTGATTAACGCAAAATCCCCTAAATCTCGCCTCGAGTTTCCTAATTCTGCGCAAGGTAACCGCCTTTCAGAGTGCACCCGGTCGAGCACCGTGTAACACTCCACTCGTTCCAATAAGCCTAGAGTTCGAAAAAAAAATTATTTTATTCTAAGGCATTGACATGCATGAGTTATGATCTACAGATATTTCAAAATGATTTTTACTAGTTAGAATAGTCGTTAATAAGCTGCGAACATGCGTGCCGGTCACGAACCGTAAAATTTTTAGGAACATGCGTTCAGTTCAGATTGCCCTAGGAAGTGGACTGTATGCACTGTACCATTAACCATGAACTTCCTACTCAGTTAAGTTGAAATTAGATTAACCGATAAGAGTGAAAATTTATTTCGACCTTAGCATCGCCGTATTTCGCGATGTACCGAACATTGTCCGATTTTAGAATTTAAGGTTAGGATCGAGTTCGGAATAATTTTGGTTTCGAAATCATTCCTAACTAAAATATTTTCTACTGTAATTATATATGTTTTAACCCATAACTGGCAAGCTGAAGATATTTTCCAAGATTCACCACAAGAATGTGACAAGTGTCACTTTAACTCACCACAAATCATTATTAAATTAATTAAAGAGTAGAATTTAGTGGATTGATCTCCCATTCACCCCCCGGCCGAAATAATCAAGAGAGGAGAGAGAGAGTATTAGTCTTCATCTTCTTCCTTGAAGCTCAAGAATCCATAGCCAAATTCTCTTCACAAGTTCTTCAATACTTGGTAAAACTTTAATTTTATTTGGTTAAAGGCTTTATTTTCATCCCTAGATCCTAATTCTAGGTAGAAATCTCTTAAATATGTTGTTATGGTGTTAAATTTTCCTATGGTTTCTAGGTGAACATTTGGGGAAAATAATTCAAGAACGTTTCTAAGGAGACATAAATCGTTTTTGAGGTAAGGGATTCCTTAAGTTGGATAAGGTTACTTGAAATTAAATAATTGATAGTTGAAATTAGGAATTCTATGTTGGAATTTAATTGTGTGCATGTTAGTAGGAAATATAAACATATATGCTATGTGAAGATCATATTTTGTAAACAAGTACATATAATCGTGATATGAGTATACTGGGTATAATATACATATATATATATTTTTCGAAAATATATATATTATATATATATAGTGATGCCGTGTGTGGGTGTTGTGTGTACTGCATATATGTTAAATATATATCTAGCATGAATATACATATATAGTATGTGTGTGATTGTGCATAGATATAAACATATGTATGATTTATATATCATATATAGTATATGTACCGTATGTATATATATAAGTAATATGAGAGGTTATATGTTGTATGTCATGAACATGTGAAATGTGACATTGACAAGGTTATGATAGTTATACTTAATCACCTCGGTGAATGGTAATTAGTATACTATCAAAGTGTTTGAAAAGGAAAAGGAAACTTTTGAACTTAGTAAAGGAGGCCGGTGGATTGATTTCAAGTATGAAACTTGAATATGAAGTATATCCAAAAATGTCTTTTTGTTCAAGAAAAGAAAGAATGTTTTGAAAACCTTAGTTTCTGAGTAAGTTGAGGAGGACCTTGATTGACCTACGGGTGGCTTTAAGTGCCCTTGCCCAATGGTTGTTATGTTGTATGATCATTCATACCGTGGGCGAAGCCTATTCGCCGAGTACTATATAACTCGTTAGGATGACATATTCCTGCGGGGGTGTGCACACTTATAGTTACTCTATGAAGTCCGGGTAAGTGTCGTTTTTATGGACCTAGTAGGGCTAGCTAGGAATCATTCTAACGAACCTTACGTTCAGGGGATCAGTATTAGACCGGGGGATGACCACTGAACTCGAGTTCGATGATCCAAGTGATCAGAGAGGCAGTTAAGCAGAATACTCCAAAGGCCTCACGCTTTCAAAGAAGAAACTAAGTGGACTTTTGATATGAGAATGTGCTTTCTACAAAGAAACTAAGTGGACTTTTGATATGAGAATGTGCTTTCTACAAAGAAACTAAGTGAACTTTTGATATGAGAATGTAGTTACTCTGTAGCTACGATGAAAGGAGATGTGATGAAAGTTTAAGTACCAAGGGAAGTTGGTGAGCCCTCGTTGAGGCGAAAGTTGGTGGAAAGTTCCTTGTGAGGAAAATTTCAAATAATCTGATTGAAATCAAAATGTAAAATCTATGATTTTTCACTATTTGTTGATTTGCTTCATAATTGTTATAACTTGTTGCATGTAGAGTCTCATCCTATGAGCTAAGTATTAAAGTATTCAAATATCTATTTTCCAAAACCTTTATTTAGTTTTGGGTGACCTATGAATCTCCTTACTTAGCCGTCGTGCTAACTACATTTCATTGTATTTNCCCCCCCCCCCCCCGGCCGAAATAATCAAGAGAGGAGAGAGAGAGTATTAGTCTTCATCTTCTTCCTTGAAGCTCAAGAATCCATAGCCAAATTCTCTTCACAAGTTCTTCAATACTTGGTAAAACTTTAATTTTATTTGGTTAAAGGCTTTATTTTCATCCCTAGATCCTAATTCTAGGTAGAAATCTCTTAAATATGTTGTTATGGTGTTAAATTTTCCTATGGTTTCTAGGTGAACATTTGGGGAAAATAATTCAAGAACGTTTCTAAGGAGACATAAATCGTTTTTGAGGTAAGGGATTCCTTAAGTTGGATAAGGTTACTTGAAATTAAATAATTGATAGTTGAAATTAGGAATTCTATGTTGGAATTTAATTGTGTGCATGTTAGTAGGAAATATAAACATATATGCTATGTGAAGATCATATTTTGTAAACAAGTACATATAATCGTGATATGAGTATACTGGGTATAATATACATATATATATATTTTTCGAAAATATATATATTATATATATATAGTGATGCCGTGTGTGGGTGTTGTGTGTACTGCATATATGTTAAATATATATCTAGCATGAATATACATATATAGTATGTGTGTGATTGTGCATAGATATAAACATATGTATGATTTATATATCATATATAGTATATGTACCGTATGTATATATATAAGTAATATGAGAGGTTATATGTTGTATGTCATGAACATGTGAAATGTGACATTGACAAGGTTATGATAGTTATACTTAATCACCTCGGTGAATGGTAATTAGTATACTATCAAAGTGTTTGAAAAGGAAAAGGAAACTTTTGAACTTAGTAAAGGAGGCCGGTGGATTGATTTCAAGTATGAAACTTGAATATGAAGTATATCCAAAAATGTCTTTTTGTTCAAGAAAAGAAAGAATGTTTTGAAAACCTTAGTTTCTGAGTAAGTTGAGGAGGACCTTGATTGACCTACGGGTGGCTTTAAGTGCCCTTGCCCAATGGTTGTTATGTTGTATGATCATTCATACCGTGGGCGAAGCCTATTCGCCGAGTACTATATAACTCGTTAGGATGACATATTCCTGCGGGGGTGTGCACACTTATAGTTACTCTATGAAGTCCGGGTAAGTGTCGTTTTTATGGACCTAGTAGGGCTAGCTAGGAATCATTCTAACGAACCTTACGTTCAGGGGATCAGTATTAGACCGGGGGATGACCACTGAACTCGAGTTCGATGATCCAAGTGATCAGAGAGGCAGTTAAGCAGAATACTCCAAAGGCCTCACGCTTTCAAAGAAGAAACTAAGTGGACTTTTGATATGAGAATGTGCTTTCTACAAAGAAACTAAGTGGACTTTTGATATGAGAATGTGCTTTCTACAAAGAAACTAAGTGAACTTTTGATATGAGAATGTAGTTACTCTGTAGCTACGATGAAAGGAGATGTGATGAAAGTTTAAGTACCAAGGGAAGTTGGTGAGCCCTCGTTGAGGCGAAAGTTGGTGGAAAGTTCCTTGTGAGGAAAATTTCAAATAATCTGATTGAAATCAAAATGTAAAATCTATGATTTTTCACTATTTGTTGATTTGCTTCATAATTGTTATAACTTGTTGCATGTAGAGTCTCATCCTATGAGCTAAGTATTAAAGTATTCAAATATCTATTTTCCAAAACCTTTATTTAGTTTTGGGTGACCTATGAATCTCCTTACTTAGCCGTCGTGCTAACTACATTTCATTGTATTTCATAACAGATGCCATCTAGTGTAGGCTCGTGTAGCCCGGCGAACCCCCAGGATTCGCCGGAGTACACATACCCAGGGATGGGCTACGAGGTGTATATACCGTGGATGACGGGTGCCGACCCTTACTGTTGTTAGGAACATAATGTATTAGGTTTTGATGATACCAAAATGTATTTTAGAATCCCCTAAGTCTCGAAAGATAGGAATCAATGTAAGTTCGACAAGTAAACTAAGAGCGAAAATACAACCGGGTAACTTGAGCTCAACTCGGAAAATATTTAAGCTTAAGGTAAACTTGTGTGAACATCTTAGAAAGTCTCGTGTTGTAATCCTATAGATAGATCAGAAGAAGGCACGGGACAACACTGGAGGAATAAGGGTCTGCGAGACATCAACTAAGTCTCGAGACATAAGCAGAGTTCGAGAGATAGATCTCTCGATACATGGGGATCAAGATATCAAACAATCGAGACATCAATCTTGGTCTCGATAAACTGACATTTCTCCAAAAGACTGAATGATGGTCAGGAAGCATGAATAAAGTTTGGAGAAGAAGAATATCATGGAGATAAAATATTAAGGAAGTGCCAGAAGTGAATGCCACATCAGAATTCCACAACAAACGGATAGAAGGTGCACTAATCCAAAGTCAGTCTTATTCCCTAAAACGAGGATCAATGGGAATTTAAAAAGAGTAACTTTTACCAAAAGGAGCAAGTGAAGCATGGACTCAAGAAAGTGGATTATGGAATATCCACTACCAAACAAAAGGTTCAAGTTACAAGACCACCACTCCATGAAAAATGCTGAAAAGATGCAAGTCCCATACACAGCATGGGAGACAAATTTCAAACGGAATAATTTTCCCTCCAACGGAATTATTCCTTAACTCTCATATAAAAAGGACGTGAAGACACAAGTTAAAAAAAAAAAAGGGGAAATTTTCGTAAGAAGTCGGTTCAATTCGAAAATCTTAAGAAGTGTCTGCTCAGAACGTTCAAAAGTGCAAGTGCTCAACTTGGAATATCATCCTGATATTCAAAACAGCGAGAAAAACACATCTTAGTGTTTGAGAGAGTTACAAAGCTTAAACTGTTATACATCGACATTGATACAACGATAGCTTCTGGTCAGATTGGAGCTTGTTACACTCAACTGTGACAACCAAAGGTCCTTGCTTTGGATTAAGCAAGAAGAGGCAGAGTAACCTGGCAGCTGTCTAGTGAAGATCCTGAGGCTTGAGGCGGGCTTGGTGATCAAAGCTCAAGTGCTCGAGAGGTGGAGTAACTGGAAGCGGGGAGAGAAACCTGAGGAGAGGCGGAGTAACCTGGGAGCTGTCTTGTGAAGATCCTGAGGCTTGAGGCGGGCTTGGTGATCAAAGCTCAAGTGCTCGATAGGTGGAGTAACAAGAAGCGGGGCGAAAAACCTGAGGCTTGAGGCGGGCTTCGTGATCAAAGCTCAAGCGCTCGATATTGTACTAAAAAGGGAAGTTTTAGTGCAATCCTTCCAGGGAGTTTCTGGAAGAAGAGTGGACGTAGGCGGGTTGGCCGAACCACTTAAAAATCTCTCTCGCATTTACTTTCTGTTTTTATCTCTCGCTATCTAACTCTCGAACTGCACTGCATTTAACCGCACCTCTCGAACTAACTCAAACTCGTGCTAACTAAAAGGGATAACTTTCCGCTGCGCATAAAACTTTGTCTTCATCTTGTGAGGTATCGGACCTAAACATCCTAAGTCCAATACACACGAGAAGTCGAAAAAGATTTGCAAAATCTTATACAAGTCTATTCACCCCCCCTCTAGACTTGTACCCCATCCCCTTGGGACCAACAATTGGTATCAGAGCAAGTTCTCTGATCGATATAAACCTTTGTTTATATTGCCTAGAGATCCTTCTTTGAAAAATCTTTAAAATTTTCAAAGCACGAGAATATTTTTAAAATGGATAGCATGTTGTCGAGACATCTTCTTTTTGATCTTAGCAGGTTCGATGACTGGAAAACACGCATGCTTGCGTACCTATCAGCCCTCCATGATGAGATGGCCGAGGTTATAACTTCTGGACTAGTCAAAATCTTAATGGTCAATACTGCTGCAGCTCAAACCCAAGACACACAAAAGTACATCCCAAAACCTAGGGAAGAATGGACAAGTGATGATAGGAAGAGAAACAACCTGGACAATATTGCCAAGGATATTCTCTTCAGAGCTATAGACGAAACCATCTTCCCAAAAGTGAGGAAGTGCAAAACGGCAAAAGAGGTATGGGATACTTTGATGTTAATTGGTGAAGGTGACGAACAGGAAAAGGAAAACAAGCTCACCGTGGCCATGAAGAAGTTCGAAGACTTCAAGATGAAGCCAGGAGAGAGCATCGACAGCATGGAGTCTCGGTTCATGAAGCTCACAACCGAGATCAGTGACCTTGAAAAGGAGATCCCACAAAAGGAGCTGAACCTGAAGGTCTTACGTGGCCTCACTAAGGAGTGGGAAGTAAAGGTGATCACGATGAGAGATCACCGAGATCTGAAGGAAACCACAACAGACAAACTCTTCCGGGATCTCAAAGCCTTCGAGTTCGAGATGTTCCCAAGAGATGAGGACATTGTGGATCGACGAAACGTAGCACTTGTTGCTGAGCAACCATCCACATCTTCAAGGTCAGACTCTAATCCTATGAATGTTATGTCTGACGAACAGTTTGCTCTCTTTGTGAGAAAGTTCAGGAAATACATGAAGATGAACCAGGAGAGCAACAAAAGTTCACCTTCCTCCTCAAGAAGGAAAAATGAGAGATATCCATCCAGAAGGACGGAGGAGGAAAATCAGGGTCTATGCTACAACTGTAGAAGACCGGGACATTTCAAGGCCGAATGCCCTTACCCACTAGTAAGCAAGCATCAGGGCCAAGAAGGCAAGGATTCCAAGAGAATAGAGGAATCCAGGGAGAAGCCAACACAAGGTGGCTTCAAAGGATCATCAAAGACGTATCAGCGCAGGAAGGCGCTTGTTGCTGAAGAATTCGAGAGGACAATCGAGGAGTCCGAGACGTCGAGCTCCAGCGAAAGCAGCAGCAGCTCAGAGGATGAGAGGGGGCTCATCTGCTTATACACCGAGGAAGAGGAGAATCAATGCCTAATGGCCATTGACAACGAGGTAACCTCTACTCCTACATCTCGCTGCTCTACTTCTACCTCTCGTTGTTCTTCATTTAAAAGCGATGAGGACCCCTTCGAGATGTTGGAATCGCTCAGAAGGAACCTTAACATCGCCAATAGCACTCATGCTAGAGTGATGGATGAAAACAGCAAGCTAACTGCTGAAAGAGATATGCTTAAGAACGTCTCGAAAGAGAATTTGGAGCTGACTCTCAAAGTAAGTGAGTTAGAAGCCAAAGTAATCCTACTATCTGAAGAGTGCAAAGCTCGAGAGACGAGAGAGCTTAATCTTCGAAAGGTCATAGCATCATACACTAATTCCTCCAAAGCTATGGAGAAAATGGTGGTTGATCACAGACCTACAAGTGATAGAACCGGTCTAGGGTTCCATCAAGACCATCTCTCGAGAGATAAACAGACCAATGGTTTGGGAACTTCAAGAAATGGAGGATCTCAACCCAAACCAAATAAAGGTCATAAAGGACCAACAGAAAAGACCAGAGTAGCTATTCATAAACCGTCCCTATACACCAGCAATGGAAAGTATAGGAAAGCTACGAAGAATGGCCGGGTAAACAATATCGAGAGATCACCTTGCTATCTCTCGCAAGGCCATTCCAAGTACAAAAGGAGCTACATTCCATATAATGCGCTTCAAGGCAAATATGGAAGGTCTGAGATCCACATAGTTAGGAACTCACGGATGGAGAAAGGCAGACTCTATCCATCTAGTGAGGATTGGTCATCGAATCACAATGTCTGGAAGAAACCTCACTTTCAGCTATTTCACATGACCAAACAGCGTATGAAAGGCATGGTGCATAAGCCGGTCGAAAAGTCTCTACCTAAGTTGATTTATGCACCAAAGAGGCCTAAAACCTTTGCTAGCATTCCTTATGATTATCAAACGTACAATGGCTACATTGCGCCTAGGCCTGGAATAATGGGCACAAGGTATAAATGGATGCCTAAACTCACTAACCCACCAGGACCCAAAGTTTGGGTACCTAAACTTGCTTAATTGCCTTGCAGGACACCAGGGACATGTGGTTCATTGACAGTGGATGTTCGAGACATATGACGGGAAATCTAACACTGCTAGAGAACATCCAACCTATCGAAGGTCCCTTGGTGACATTTGGCGACAACGAGAAGAAGGGACGCACAAAAGCTGTTGGTGAAATTCAAAAGAATGAGCTGGTTATTAAGGGAGTATCCTACGTTGAAGGGCTCAAGTTCAATCTCCTTAGTACAAGCCAGTTCTGTGACAAGGGCTACAAAGTTGTCTTCACCAAAAGCAAATGCCAGATTATGAGCGAGGAATCTCTCGAAGTCGTCTTGGAAGCAGCAAGGAAAGGAAACATGTACATAGTGGATTGGAGGTCTGCAAAACCATCCCTATGTATGCTAGCAAGGAGCAAGGAAGATTTATGCTGGGATTGGCATAGTAAGCTTAGTCATCTGAACTTCAAGACTATCAACAAGCTTACTAAGAGGAACTTAGTGGAAGGACTGCCCAAAGTGACGTTTCGAAAGGATAAAATTTGTGAGGCATGTCAACGTTGCAAACAGATCAAATCCTCCTTCAAGAGCAAAGCCGAGACATCATCCACTAGACCATTAAGTCTTCTTCACATGGACTTATTTGGCCCAGTGGATCCACCCAGCATAAAGGGAAAGAAGTACACTCTTGTGGTAGTAGATGACTACACAAGATTCACATGGACCGTGTTCTTAACCAAGAAAAGCGAGACAAAAGTTGCCCTGCCAAATCTTTTGAAGCAAGTTCAAGTTGAAAAGGATGTCTCGATACTAAAGATTCGGTCAGATCAAGGTGGAGAGTTCGTTAATCAAGTTATCGAGAGCTACTGCAACGAAAACGGTATTCATCATCAGTTGTCAGCTGCTCGAACGCCTCAACAGAACGGAGTTGCTGAAAGAAGGAACAGAACTCTCAAGGAAGCCACAAGGACCATGCTCTCACAAGCTAACATATCTCAAGGATTTTGGGCAGAAGCAATCAACACAGCGTGCTATACCCAAAATCGGTCCTTGATCGTGAAAGGAGTTGGAAAGACTCCATATGAGTTGTGGAATGGAAGAAAACCGAATGTAAGCCACTTCCACACATTCGGGTGCAAATGCTATATTCACAACAATGGGAAGGCTCAACGAAGAACTTTTGAAGAAAAGGCAGATGATGGAGTATTTCTAGGATACTCATCAACAAGCAAAGCATTCAGAGTCTTCAACAAGCGGAGTTTAGTGGTTGAAGAGTCCATACATGTTACCTTTGATGATAGAGCATCAACAGATCAACCATCAAAGTCAATGGAAGCAGCTGAGGAAACTCAGTCGGAGTCAATCGAGAGATTAGACTCACCTCTCGATGGGAAGAAACCGATAGTTCGAGACGTAGCGGAACTCCCGTCAGAATCAGATGATGAAGAGCCTACCAAGAAGAAAGCTCCTAACTCAATTGATCCGATCCAGATCATAGATGCTCAACCCACATCTCAACCTTCAACGGAAGTGTCAACTGAGGAGCCACAACCCGACCTAAGATGGCTGAGAAGTCACCCTGCTGATCAAGTGATTGGAGATGTACGTGACAGAGTTCGGACCAGATCAGCATACAGAGAAAGCATGGTTGCTTGCTTTCTATCGCAAATAGAGCCTAAGGTGATCGATGAGGCTCTATGTGATCCAGATTGGGTGCAAGCCATGCAAGAGGAACTTCATCAGTTTGAACGGAACGATGTTTGGGAACTAGTTCCGAGACCTCATCATCAGAATGTCATTGGTACAAAGTGGGTTTTCAGAAACAAGATGAATGAGGATGGAGTTATTGTTAGGAACAAGGCCAGACTTGTTGCCAAAGGCTACTGTCAGGAGGAAGGAATAGATTTTGATGAAACCTTCGCTCCAGTGGCACGTCTCGAAGCCATACGCATCTTTCTCGCATATGCCGCCTTCAAAGACTTTAAAGTATATCAAATGGATGTCAAGAGCGCTTTTCTGAACGGACTTCTCGAAGAAGAGGTGTACGTTGAACAACCTCCGGGTTTCTTGAAGGACGTGGGAGCTGACAAAGTATACAAATTAAAGAAGGCACTTTACGGCTTAAAACAAGCTCCGAGAGCTTGGTATGATACCTTATCCTCTTTTCTACTTCAGTGTGGGTTCACCAAAGGCCTAGTGGACAAAACATTGTTTAGAATTAAGGATGAGGATCACACTCTATTGGTGCAAATCTATGTGAACGATATCATTTTTGGAAGCACCAATCCAGACTTGTGCGAGAAGTTCTCCAGGTTGATGAAAGGGAAGTTCGAGATGAGCATGATGGGAGAACTCAACTACTTCCTTGGATTACAAGTGAGACAGCTTAAGGAAGGTATCTTCATCAATCAGGAGAAATACACCAAGGATCTGCTCAGAAAATACAATATAGAAGGGAAATCCTCAGTCAAAGTACCCATGGGAACCTCTCTACGTATCGATGTCGACAGTGAAGGTCGAGAGGTCGATCAAACTAC
>NC_044922.1:21222679-21223732 GCF_003576645.1 Ipomoea triloba
GGGAGAAAATCAGCAACGAAGTCCAAAGACTTTCAAGGAGAGAACTATCCAGAATCAACGAAGGGTGAACAGATTGCGGAGCTTCCTGATAATCCAAGCAAGCATCCTATTCCCATCCAAGGTGAATGGATCCCCAAATGCGAGGAGATCCACAACGATGGGATACTGGAGTCAGGAAAAGAGTCTTGCACAAGTGGGACTCCTACCGCTGCACATTCTGGAAAAGGACCTCCCTCAACCAAATGGAGAACCAAGGGAAAGGGAGATGAAGCCTGTGAGGAAGGCAGCAGCGGAGAGAAGAACAAGAAGGGGAGTAGCCACCTCTAGGTCTGTTATTAGGAGAAATAGGACTTTAGATGGCTAGTTCCTGTTCTAACGATAGATTCCTATTAGGCTATCCAAGGCCAAACAAAAGTTTCTATGGAATCTATTAGGATATTGATTCATATGTAATGTTTTCGAAAATCACTAAATGAACTTAAGGAAATGTTCCAAGTGATATCTTTTGATGAATCAATCTTGTCTCCGTATCGCAATCTGTGTTCGAAAGGTAGTTCGAGAGGAACATGTTCAGTTTGCCTTTTTGTGTTATGTCTCGAAGAAGGGGAGTTCGAGAGATCACTTCAAAAGATATCAAACTGACTATCTACGTATCTCTAAATGGAGGAATAAGGAGGGTTAGGGATCGATCACTCAGGGGGAAGATCCTTAAACTAGCAAAATCGAGAGTTTACCTTCGAGAGGTAAAACTAATGAGCTCAACGGATATATGTGGAATGGCTAACTTTGGGCATTAATGTTAGCCACGTGGTCTTCGGTTAATGACGGTTTTTCCGCTCTTAAAGGCATTATCTTGATAAGTGGGAGCATGCTTATATAAATATCATCTCTTTATATCCCACTATCCAAAACCGTATTATATATTACCAAAATACCCTTACCATATCTTATATACATAACCGTTATAAAGGGTATTTCTGACCTTTAAATTCTTTTAAATTAACCGGGATCCCTTTTTCGGGTCAAGCTCTCAACCCTACCCATATATCCAAC
>NC_044922.1:21223874-21225956 GCF_003576645.1 Ipomoea triloba
CCTTTTTCGGGTCAAGCTCTCAACCCTACCCATATATCCAACTCGAATCCACATGATATAAAAGCCAAATTCTTCTTCCTTACCCGGATTCAAGCTCAAACCGAATACCCAAAACCCCCAAATCCTAAACACTGTACACATTCCCTCCAAAACCTCAAATCTGTCAACTATGGCGTTCGAATCCTCCACATCAACCTCATCTTCCGTCGCATATCAGAGGGAGTTGCGACACATTCGCACTCAGATCAAACAAGTCAAGGCGGGGAGTATCCTTGACAAAAACGGCTTCATCACCCACTCGTCAAATCCAAAGATGGCGGAGAAAGTCCTGAAGAAGTTTGAGAAGGCAGGACTAATGAAATACATGACGCACGACTACCGAACCATTCACGACCTCGACTTCACAGAATGGTTCGCAAATGCCAAGGTCACGAAGGGAAAAATAGAGAGTCGATTCAATGAGATTGATATCACGACCTCTGTTGGTGACCTCAGAGCGGCATTCGACTTCGCGACGTCGGAGGAGGCAGTCCAGCATCTCTCGGATTACGACCTAGACAAGCAAGCTTTTTGGAATAAAATCCGACTAGAGACTGCACCGCCCAGAGCATCCTCTGCCCTCCGCAAGTTCCACCTAAAGGAGAGGTTTGCTCTTGCTGCCGACCTTATAATGAAATTCGTGCTCGGCAAAGTGTCTGGAACTGACGAAATCAATCTGGACATCCTCAAAATCCTCCACGCCATCTGGAACAACAACAAAATGGACTGGGCACATATCATCTTCAATTTTCTTCAACAGCAGGTGCAAAGCTCAGTCTCCAACACCAACCTGACGATCAGTAAAAAGGTTGGTTTCGGTTTTGTTGTTCAATATCTTCTAAGTTTGAAGGGCTTAGAACTGAGGGAAGGGCGAGAGATTCATCGGAATACCTATATGGGTAGGACTAAATCTCAAGCTCCAAAGGCTAAAGGTGTTAAGAGTGCACATTCTCCCTCGAAGCCTAAGGGAAGGGGCAAAAGGAAAGCCCCAGCCAAGGAGAAGGAATCTGATGATGAGCCTCTGGATACCCTGATCAAGAAGGTTGCCTTGCCAAAAAGGGCTAAGAAAGCCAAAACCATCGCCATCACTCAGATTCGAGAGGTAACACCCTCAGCTATCCAAGTACCATTCGAAGACAGGGCACAAGCCCAGGGGGAACCTCAGGCTACACTGGCCACTGAGGTTGAGAGAGTGCCCCCTACCAGGTCTCAGTCAGGAGCTTTATCTGTAAGTCTACATGCTGATGATGATGCTGAGGGTGCTGATGAGTCTGTGGTCGAACCTCGAGAGGAGGTTCGAGAGATTGAAGGTACTGGGATCAGTGATCCAGTACAGACAGAAGTTGAGGAACCACGAGAGGTGGTTCGAGAGGTAACAGTGGAAGCTGCATCAGCAACAGNATTCGAAGACAGGGCACAAGCCCAGGGGGAACCTCAGGCTACACTGGCCACTGAGGTTGAGAGAGTGCCCCCTACCAGGTCTCAGTCAGGAGCTTTATCTGTAAGTCTACATGCTGATGATGATGCTGAGGGTGCTGATGAGTCTGTGGTCGAACCTCGAGAGGAGGTTCGAGAGATTGAAGGTACTGGGATCAGTGATCCAGTACAGACAGAAGTTGAGGAACCACGAGAGGTGGTTCGAGAGGTAACAGTGGAAGCTGCATCGGCAACAAAAATCCTATCTACTAGATCTCATGACTTTAATGATGATGCTACTACTCAGTTAGATCGCCGTGGTGAAGATGCAACAAGCCTAAGTGACTTCTCCAGGGTTCTTCGATGGATAAACTGGAGAACAGGCCCTTTTGATCAACTGATTGCACAAGCAGCAGATATGGAGGCTGAGGAGATGTTCGCGTTGAACTGGTTAAACCTCACAGAACTCCCAGCCAGTGAACTTCTGAACCTTGCCCATGAGATGCACGTAACCAGGAGAAATCTTGGTCGATCTGACAAGGGAAAGGGCATAGTTGTTGATGCGCAAGAAGCTGAAGACGAGCCTGTAGTGGATCCTGAATTAGAAGCTCAATTTCAAGAAGATAT
>NC_044922.1:21226142-21228191 GCF_003576645.1 Ipomoea triloba
CGAGCCTGTAGTGGATCCTGAATTAGAAGCTCAATTTCAAGAAGATATTAGGCTCGCCACTGCATTATCCTTGGGACATCAAGTAGAGGATACGAGAGGTCCAGGAGAGACCTCTAGGATTGCTCGAGAAGATTCTGAGAACCCAATACCAACAGCCGCAATCCCCTTGTCCCAATTAAATTTCTCTGCTCTGGACGAACAGGTAGCAGCTTCGAGAGGTGAATCCGAGACCTCTGAAGCACTTGAGGTGGCACCCAGCTCAGTCATACTGCTGCCAGCACCTGAGTCCACACCCTCGAATGACACCGATGAAGCACAGACAATTCGAGAGGGTGAAATACCGTTGCTCCAACTCCCAGGTTTTCCCATCGATACGGAAAGAGAAAGGTGGAGTGCACCAGCTGCTCCTGAAACCATAGTGATTCCTGACTCACCTGAGCAAGCTGAGGTGCAATCTGATGAGCAACGAGAGCAAAATGTCCCAAGTCCTGCTGGTTCGAGAGGTACTGAGGAGGACGATGCGAACATCGAAGGTGGAAACAGGGAAGCACCTGTCGACACTTCGTCTCCAACCCCACCAGCAGAGAACCAAGTTCTCAGCACTGGTTCGAGAGGTGACGCTGAGGGGGAACTTCTATTGGATGGAAACCGGGAAGCGTCCAATACCGAAGAACCCTCCCTGGCTGATCCACTCTCAACAGTCGCTGAAGCTGAGGCTCCAGGTTCGAGAGGTGAAGAGCAAGAAGTGATCCATCTCTCAGGTGGAAACCGGGAAGCGTCCAATCCCGAAGAACCCTCCCTGGCTGATCCACTCTCAACAGTCGCTGAAGCTGAGGCTCCAGGTTCGAGAGGTGAAGAGCAAGAAGTGATCCATCCCTCAGGTGGAAACCGGGAAGCGCCTGACATGGAGCTACCTTCGCGCTCTGAACCCAGTGTCCTTGCGACCCCTCAGACACTCAATCGAGAGGTGGACTCGCAACTGCAAGTCATGGGTGGAAATCTGGAAGCACCCAAGTCCCCTCCGATAAAAGGTACTTCTCACTTCTCTTCTTCTACTTCTGACTATGATCAACAGGCCGATGAAGCCTTCATTGGCGAAGTGCGTCAATTCATGGCTGATCAATCTCAGAAGATGGCTCAGCTTGAGAGGATACTCGCTGTTGTCCGCAATGCTGCAATGCCTACTGCTGGCACAAGTGACTCCCAAGGCCGTCATGCAGAACTTCTCGAACAGGCAGTATGGGCTGAGGATGCAGCACGGAAAGCTGTAGATGAAGCTGCTGTAGCTCGAGCAGAGGCTGCAAGTGCGAGAGCTGAATTAGCTGAGATACGAGCAGAGCTTCGAGCCTTCCAATATTCTAGTGAGCTTCGACAGGACGTAATCAAAGCACTACTCGATGATCTGTCGAACCAAGTGCCTGCCCAACTTCAAGCACTCTTCGAAGGCATGTCCACCCTCCTTTCCCGTACTGATGATGCCACCAAGGGGGAAAATACTCAGGAAAGGACATCAACAACTAGCAAGAAGAAAAGGGCAGCAAGTGAACCAGCTGGACCTCCTCCAAAAGTCCCAAAGACAATAAGCAAGGCAGTGGAGGAAGCCAAGAGGAAGGAGGATCTAAGGGTTCAGCGCACAAAAGAATTAGAGAAGCGAAGAGAAGAAGACAGAGAAAGAAAAAGGAAAAGGCAAGAACAACAAACAGAGAAAGAAAGAAAAGATGAACAAAAGATGATCGCCTTCAAGTTCGGAAATAGAGAAGACACCGAGCAAAGTCTCGTCCATCAGATCTTCAATCTGGTGAAGTATGTTGGAATGTCTATTCACAGCAACATGTCTCCAGAAGAATGTATCTACTAGTGGAAGAACGAAGTAATTGAAGGTGAGTTTGTTGGGGAGGCATTTAGAAACTACCTATTCTTCCATGTCACAGATGACTATCTGAGCTTGGTAGACACAAAAAACCCCATCAAGACACGAGAAGCAATCAACAAGAAGATTCGAGCAAACAAGAAGTAAGCTCTCGTAGTCCATAACTCTTTCTTGATCAT
>NC_044922.1:21228784-21230896 GCF_003576645.1 Ipomoea triloba
AACGAGGATCAATGGGAATTTAAAAAGAGTAACTTTTACCAAAAGTAGCAAGTGGAGCATGGACTCAAGAAAGTGGATTATGGAATATCCACTACCAAACAAAAGGTTCAAGTTACAAGACCACCACTCCATGAAAAATGCTGAAAAGATGCAAGTCCCATACACAGCATGGGAGACAAATTTCAAACGGAATAATTTTCCCTCCAACGGAATTATTCCTTAACTCTCATATAAAAAGGACGTGAAGACACAAGTTAAAAAAAAAAAAAAAGGGGAAATTTTCGTAAGAAGTCGGTTCAATTCGAAAATCTTAAGAGGTGTCTGCTCAGAACGTTCAAAAGTGCAAGTGCTCAACTTGGAATATCATCCTGATATTCAAAACAGCGAGAAAAACACATCTTAGTGTTTGAGAGAGTTACAAAGCTTAAACTGTTATACATCTAGAAGGTGATCGAAGCTGCCCTACATCGACATTGATACAACGATAGCTTCTGGTCAGATTGGAGCTTGTTACACTCAACTGTGACAACCAAAGGTCCTTGCTTTGGATTAAGCAAGAAGAGGCGGAGTAACCTGGCAGCTGTCTAGTGAAGATCCTGAGGCTTGAGGCGGGCTTGGTGATCAAAGCTCAAGTGCTCGACATTGTACTAAAAAGGGAAGTTTTAGTGCAATCCTTCCAGGGAGTTTCTGGAAGAAGAGTGGATGTAGGCGGGTTGGCCGAACCACTTAAAAATCTCTCTCGCATTTACTTTCTGTTTTTATCTCTCGCTATCTAACTCTCGAACTGCACTGCATTTAACCGCACCTCTCGAACTAACTCAAACTCGTGCTAACTAAAAGGGGATAACCTTTCCGCTGCGCATAAAACTTTGTCTTCATCTTGTGAGGTATCGGACCTAAACATCCTAAGTCCAATACACACGAGAAGTCGAAAAAGATTTGCAAAATCTTATACAAGTCTATTCACCCCCCCCCCCTCTAGACTTGTACCCCATCCCCTTGGGACCAACAACTGTAACACCCCAATTTTCAACTCTTACATTTATTACAAAATCCGTAATAAAACGCTGCGGAAGATTACATCTTATCAGCAGAAAACTGGGTGCTACCGCCACACCTAGAGTGAATTCTATCACCTCTTTGACAACCTCTACTCTAAGTGCAAAGGCTAAACTTACAACATCAATATACAACATCAACATCAAACTTAATACATATGGAAATAATTCTTCTAGGGTGTCTATTCTAGGATAGAGTAGACCTCAACCTGTAGCTCCATCCTATTCAGAGCTCATCGGGCTACAAGGGCCCACGCTACACTGCATCTGATAAGGAAAACACATCGAAGTGTATTTAGCACGACGGCTAAGTAAGGGAATCCGTTGTCACTTAAAAGTAGACAAAGGTTTGAAAACATAAATACTTTGAAGGTTCGTAAAGTTTTTACCCATGATTTGAAAATCTACCTGCAACCAAATGATTCATAGATAGTATAGTAGTGTATACACGTTAAATCATGTAAAGCTTTTCTCAAATAAGAATAATGGCATAGCAGCCGCTCAAAATCATTTTCATGTCTTTCAGACGAATTTGCAAACCTTCTCATTTCCAGGAATTTCATCATTTTCACGATACACGCGTGAATTTTCACAACCATACTTGACATCTTCACAATATCCCATTTCTCAGACATCACTCGACTAGTTTCTTGGAACTAGTATCACATATCTCATCATAGTCATTGATTCAACCATTACTTGTGAAAACTCGACTTAGTTTCATTTCAAAGTATGAGGCCTTATAGGAAATGTTGAATATTCCTTGTCGTTGACCGATTAAACCTGGAACATGGGCTTGCGGTCATTACCCAAGTTCTCTTCTCGGTCCCTTGGACGATGGTTCATTAGAATGGCCCCTAGTGTGACCCCGCCTAGGTCCATTAAAATGACACCAACCCGAAGACGACGGAGTCAATACGCTTAAGTGTGCACACCCCCACAGTCTAGCCATACATGAGTGACGTAGAGACTCGGCGAATAGACTTCGCCCAAGTACGAATACAACCGTACATATTTCAATGACAACCTTCGGTAATTATAGCCCGAGGTAAAA
>NC_044922.1:21231584-21263738 GCF_003576645.1 Ipomoea triloba
CCAAATCACCATAATTAATCATTAAGTACTCTTAATCATCACCTTAATCCACCATCATTAATTAACAAAATTCATTATTGCCCATAAATCACCATTAAACTTTAAGTACCCCTTAAATCCATCGTTAATATACTCATAAGCTATTAATCATCCAAGAACCACCATCTCATAATCTATTTGCCAACATCCATATTCATAACAACTTTAACAACACCATTAATGAGAACTCACCAACACAACATTTTGTACATATATATTATGAAAAATACAATTACATATATATTATACATACCACATGTACATAACAATTTTACTTAGATCTCATCATATTTCAACCAAACAATCAATTATCCAATTTCAAGTGACTAAACCGACTTAAGGGATTCCTTACCTTCCGGGAGTGTGCTAATACGGTAGGATGAATCTTGAGTCTTTTCCCCAAACTTCACCTTAAAGCCCTAAGATTCCACCAACAACATAACACAATATGTAAGAAATCTTAACTTAGATTCATGTTCTAGGAGGAAAAATAAAGCTATTTACCGAATATAATTGAAGTTTTACCGAATAGTTTGAGAGATCTATGAAGAACTTGGCTATGGAAGCTAGCTTTAATGGAGGAAAAATGGTGAAGATCTCTCTCTCTCTCTCTCTCTCTCTCTCTCTCTCTCTCTCTCTCTCTCTCTCTCTCTCTCTCTCTCTCTCTCTCTCTCTCTCTCTCTCTCTCTCTCTCTCTCTCTCTCTCTCTCTCTCTCTCTCTCTCTCTCTCTCTCTCTCTCTCTCTCTCTCTCTCTCTCTCTCTCTCTCTCTCTCTCTCTCTCTCTCTCTCTCTCTCTCTCTCTCTCTCTCTCTCTCTCTCTCTCTCTCTCTCTCTCTCACGAAATTGGAAGAGAATGAAGAAATGAAATGTCTTCATTTGATTCCTATCACATATATATATATACGTGATATCATATATAAATAATAATAATAATAATAATAATAATAATAATAATAATAAAATATGGGATGCTTATCCATTCATATATATAATAATAATATTAATAATAATAATAATAAAATATAGATGAAGAAATGTGGTAGAGAAAGTGACACTTGTCAAAATCTTGTGGTTCCAAAAATAAAAATCTTCCAACTTATCAGTTGTGGTCCAAACAGATAAAGTTTAGGTGGAAAATAATTTAAATAGGAAGAATTTTGAAACCAAAAATTTATCCCAGACAAAACCTCAAAATTGGGCTAGGTTCGGTACACCGCGAAATTTAGCGATGCTACGATCAAAATAAATTTTCACTCTTATAGCCCGTCCAATTTCAACTTAACTAAGCAGGAAGTTCATACTTAGTCATAATATGCATAATCATCCATTTCCTAGGAAATCCGAGCTGAAAATTCGTTCCTTAAAAATTTTACGGTTCGCGACCGGTACGTATGATCTCAGCTTAATAACAACTATACTCCCTTATAAAAATTCCTTTGAAGCATCGGGAGATCATCTTATGAATTTCATAGCCTAAAGACATATTTTTCGAACCTTAGTCTTATAGGAATAGGCGAGGGGTTACANGACACTTGTCAAAATCTTGTGGTTCCAAAAATAAAAATCTTCCAACTTATCAGTTGTGGTCCAAACAGATAAAGTTTAGGTGGAAAATAATTTAAATAGGAAGAATTTTGAAACCAAAAATTTATCCCAGACAAAACCTCAAAATTGGGCTAGGTTCGGTACACCGCGAAATTTAGCGATGCTACGATCAAAATAAATTTTCACTCTTATAGCCCGTCCAATTTCAACTTAACTAAGCAGGAAGTTCATACTTAGTCATAATATGCATAATCATCCATTTCCTAGGAAATCCGAGCTGAAAATTCGTTCCTTAAAAATTTTACGGTTCGCGACCGGTACGTATGATCGCAGCTTAATAACAACTATACTCCCTTATAAAAATTCCTTTGAAGCATCGGGAGATCATCTTATGAATTTCATAGCCTAAAGACATATTTTTCGAACCTTAGTCTTATAGGAATAGGCGAGGGGTTACACTTATGCACCTAGCTATGCTCTTGCGGCTCCAGATAGCTCACCTGCAGTAGATAGTTTTTCCATTTCCGATGGTCCTGATGTTCAAGCCAATTTTGGTTTTTACCCCATAGAAAGCTTGGAGGGAAGTAATCCTCTAGAGTTTGTTGTTCATTACCCTCACCCTTACGACTCGAGTCCTCCAGAATTTTGGGATGAATGGTTTATGATGAACATTACATCTCGCTTCCTAGACCATATCACTTGGTTTGAAGGGGAGTGGCATCTAGTGTGGGGAATGGTTACGGGCCCGGTATACCAACGGATCGAGTAGGTGGTATACCTCGGAAAAACCTTTGGGAACTTTATCTTTTGTGTAAATATTTTTTTTGTAACCTTAGCGGTTTATGAGCTGGGTTAGAATATTTTTTTTGTAACCTTAGCGGTTTATGAGCTGGGTTAGTAGGATTGTGATCAATCCGAACTTGTCTTTTGGCTGGGTTAGTAGGATTGTGATCAATCCGAACTTGTCTTTTGACCCACCGGGCACATCCTTGTATATATAGGTAGATATGTATATGACTGGTTAACTAAGCCCTTTTTGGCTCAAATATATGTTGGTCCCAAGGGGATGGGGTACAAGTCTAGAGGGGGGGTGAATAGACTTGTATAAGATTTTACAAATCTTTTTCGACTTCTCGTGTGTATTGGACTTAGGATGTTTAGGTCCGATACCTCACAAGATGAAGACAAAGTTTTATGCGCAGCGGAAAAGTTATCCCCTTTTAGTTAGCACGAGTTTGAGTTAGTTCGAGAGGTGCGGTTATATGCAGTGCAGTTCGAGAGTTAGATAGCGAGAGATAAAAGGCAAAAAGTAAATGCGAGAGAGATTTTTAAGTGGTTCGGCCAACCCGCCTACGTCCACTCTTCTTCCAGAAACTCCCTGGAAGGATTGCACTAAAACTTCCCTTTTTAGTACAATATCGAGCGCTTGAGCTTTGATCACGAAGCCCGCCTCAAGCCTCAGGTTTTTCGCCCCGCTTCTTGTTACTCCACCTATCGAGCACTTGAGCTTTGATCACCAAGCCCGCCTCAAGCCTCAGGATCTTCACAAGACAGCTCCCAGGTTACTCCGCCTCTCCTCAGGTTTTTCTCCCCGCTTCCAGTTACTCCACCTCTCGAGCACTTGAGCTTTGATCACCAAGCCCGCCTCAAGCCTCAGGATCTTCACTAGACAGCTGCCAGGTTACTCCGCCTCTTCTTGCTTAATCCAAAGCAAGGACCTTTGGTTGTCACAGTTGAGTGTAACAAGCTCCAATCTGACCAAAAGCTATCGTTGAATCAACTTCGATGTAGAGCAGCTTCGGTCACCTTCTAGATGTATAGCAGTTTAAGCTTTGTAACTCTCTCAAACACTAAGATGTGTTTTTCTCGCTGTTTTGAATATCAGGATGATATTCCAAGTTGAGCACTTGCACTTTTGAATGTTCTAAGCAGACACCTCTTAAGATTTTCGAATGAACCAACCTCTTATGAAACTTCACCCTTTTTTGAATTTGTGTCTTCACGTCCTTTTTATATGAGAGTTAAGGAATAATTCCGTTGGAGGGAAAATTATTCCGTTTGAAATTTGTCTCCCATGCTGTGTATGGGACTTGCATCTTTTCAGCATTTTTCATGGAGTGGTGGTCTTGTAACTTGAACCTTTTGTTTGGTAGTGGATATTCCATAATCCACTTTCTTGAGTCCATGCTCCACTTGCTACTTTTGGTAAAAGTTACTCTTTTTAAATTCCCATTGATCCTCGTTTTAGGGAATAAGACCGACTTTGGATTAGTGCACCTTCTATCCGTTTGTTGTGGAATTCTGATGTGGCATCCACTTCTGGCACCTCCTTGATATTTTATCTCCATGATATTCTTCTTCTCCAAACTTTATTCATGCTTCCTGACCGTCATTCAGCCTTTTGGAGAAATGTCAGTTTATCGAGACCAAGATTGATGTCTCGATTGTTTGATGTCTTGATCCCCATGTATCGAGAGATCTATCTCTCGAACTGGGTTGTTGTATCGAGAGATCCTATCTCTCGGACTCTGCTTATGTCTCGAGACTTAGTTGATGTCTCGCAGACCCTTATTCCTCCAGTGTTGTCCCGTGCCTTCTTCTGATCTATCTATAAGATTACAACACGAGACTTTCTAAGATGTTCACACAAGTTTACCTTAAGCTTAAATATTTTCCGAGTTGAGCTCAAGTTACCCGGTTGTATTTTCGCTCTTAGTTTACTTGTCGAACTTACATATAATTTCTATCTTTCGAGACTTAGGGGATTATAGGTTACATTTGGTATCATCAAAACCTATTACAATATGTTCCTAACAATATATATATATATATATATATATATATATATATATATATATATATATATATATATATATATGACTATGTTGGGTGATAGTTGTTGTGAAGTGTTTCCATTTAGCCTGTGCACATAGAGTGGAGTTTGTCAAAGAGGTGATAGAATTCACCCTAGGTGTGGCGGTAACTACTCCGGCTGTACGGTAAGCCGAGTCGGGGTGTTACACACCACCTCCCGATTGCCTACCTGGACTAAGCCACACAGATCTAAACAACCCGGGCTGCATATCCATTTGGCCCGGTCAATCAATGGGCTCCAAATACCGAACTTTTCAGGTCGGGTACCCTAGTCGGGGTATCGATCAATGGCAACTGAAGAGTCGGTTGTGCAAAAAAACCAACTGATGTTTGGTAATTAGTACTTAATAGTGTGTTTGAACATTGGGTTGCTATTTTGTTATATAATGTTTAGACTTTGGATTTGGACTATGTGAATATATATTGTTTGGTAGTGTGTTTGTAAAATGAGGGAATATTAAAATTCGGGGCTCTAAAATCAAACCGAAACCGAAATCGAACTTTTTCAAACCGACCGAGACCAAACGGAACTTTAATGTTAAACCGAATTGTATCATTTTTTCTAATACTGAAATACCAAAACCAAAACCGGAAAAAAAAAACGAACAGAATCTCGAAACACCCACCCCTAATTAAAATATTGCACTTGTAAAAATAAGAAAATGCATTGCACTTAGGATTTCAATTTTATAGTTTATGACTGAGTTTTTGGTTTTATTTGGTTTAGTGGTTCACGTTTTACGGCACCCAAGCCCGAATCAGATTTTGGCATAAGCCCTACGAAGTAGGCAGTTAAGCCTAGTCAGGTTAGTCCTCCCACGATGGGTAAAACTCGATCCCTAGATCGTGAATAAATCAAATCCCTTGATTGGTAAAATTAGATCACTAGACCACAGTAAATTCGATCCCTAGATCGTGAATAAATTCAATCCCTTGATTGGTAAAGTTTGATCACTAGATTGTAGTAAATTTGATCCCTAGAACATGAATATATCTAGTCCCTTGATTGGTAAAATTGGATCACTAGATCACAGTTAATTCAATCTCTCGATCGTAACTAAAAATCCGATCCCTAGATCGGTAAAATTTGATCTACTGATCATGCTAAAAATCATATCCCTAGATTGGTAAAATTTTCTCTCAATCATAATTAAAATCGAATCTCTTGATCAGTAAGATTTGATCTCAAGATCAAGGTTAATTCGGTCTCTCGATCGTGTTAAATATTTGATCGCTTGATCGTTAAAAATTGATCCATATAGATCATGTTAAAAATCCGATCACTTGATCAGTAGCATCCAACCTATTTATTATGGTAAGATCCATTCTCTTGATCGGTAAATTTGGACCGCTTAATCCCCAAAGCCCTACTAGTTAGGCAAATCGATCCGGTAAGTCATCTCCTGACCACCAGCACCATGAGTTTAAAATATTATCTCAACAAAATCATGCAATTAAATATACTGGATCAAGCCGTCTCCCAACCATCGATACTACAAATATGGTCAGGTCAACGTCCCAAACACCGACACAGTGACCGGGTTCCGCACTCAGAGGTGGTTAATGAAGATCTTCCAGAAACTGCCCCTCAGATTTTGTGAGGGATTTCCTTTTTCAACATTAGGAAATAAGTGTGGTAGTTTGGGAGGCTTTCCTAAGTTCAAATTTGTTAACTTTCCTTCTTTCCTATCTAAGGCACATAAATCTTGTATAAATACCCCTCTGGGGCACATTGAAACGGGTTCTGAAATCGATTCTCTAGCATTTACTCAGTCAATTTCCTTTCCTATTATTCTTTTTCCTTTGTTTTCCGGTTGTGTTGGCCCGCCGTCCGACTACCCCGTGACCGTAAAACCAATAATGCTAATAATATGTGTCATTATGTTCTCATTAGAGAGTTGTTAATGGAGTTATTTATCAATTATCTCAGTCTATGTTGATGGTATAAATATGATTAAGATGCATAAAGAACTTGATGTTAGAGAAAGTCATCTCTGACAATCGGAAATACAAGAAATTGGAAAACAAAAACAAAACAGATTACAAGGAAAATTAATCCACGTAGGATTAAACAATTACAAAACAAGAAGATACCACGCTGGGTTGAGTGGCCTTGGAAATTGACGGGTGAACTATATGGACTTCGGGGTAGTTGGAAGCACGAGTCGTGTTGTCACTATCCTTAAAACCTTATTAGCCGCTTCTCGGGGTGCTGGAACGTTGCGGCCTAGGCTTCCCAGGATAAAACGTGCTACGATCCGCCGTTTGAGCACACAAACTTGGACCCGGCGAACTAAACCGTGGGATGAACGCAGATGGCTTGAAGGAAATATGAGCAGGGTTTTGAGGGAGAAAGCAGTGTATTCGTGTGTTCTTGGTGTGTGCCTTTTTTAAACCTGCTGCTCATAACGAATATATAGTGAATGATGGGATCATTGCGTTAAATCTGGCATTTAATTCCCATTTGTAACCTCCACCCACTAACAACCTATTTACACTCACTACTAATCCATTTAATCAAGAAATAAACTCTGAAATAATGATTGGAATTAATCATATTAATTCCGTAAAATTAAGAGTCATTTCTGAACGAATCCAGTAGGTGAACGGTCACAATCGAGAGGTCACCAGAGTCGCTGTTCGAGACATCATTCATGTCTGCATACCTTCGAGACATAGTTCGTGCCGCGAGACGTCGAGAAGTGCTAGCTTTGAGACATCGCACTGCAGCGAGACATCAAATTGGTCCGCGAGACATCGAACGCGAGCGCCGACCCAGGCTGCGCGATATCGCCCTCGTACGCCCGCCCTCGTACGCGACTTGGTTCGAGACATTGGACTACCTCTCAAGAGGTCAGTGTATTAGATGTCTCGAACGAGAGATCAATTCGATCTCATGTGGTCTGAGATGGAAAACTCGTTCGAAAATATGGCATAACTTAGCCCGCAAGGCTTGCCAATTTTTCGGACGACATTCGTGCCAGCAGGTGCCGACGCACACAAGTTCAAGCCTTTCGAACTCATTTTGGGATTTGATTTGCACCCCCNTAAAAAGCTTCTTGTATTTATAGTGGTGCAAATATTCATTCCCAACCAATGTGGGACAAAGCTACATAAGCTTTTCCACACTTGAATTCCATCTCAAATGGGTCTACTTTGAGAATCAATTTCTTATTCACCCATTATCCATTTTGAGCGTATAATATATTGATCTCTTCGTCTAAGAACGAAGAACCCGAATCCACTTTGACCTGACCCAAAATCGGTAGTGGAACCATCTATATTTATACCACAAAATGGCCACTTAAAATGCCATTTTTAGTGCAATTTTCCAACAATCCCCACATGAATGAAAATGTCATTTTCAAGGGTATTTTGAAAACGGAAACAACTGCGTTCAACGGTTGATTCCTGCATAGCAAAGGTAGGTGTAACCCTTTGAACCTTGCCTCGTGAGATCTATGTACTCTACTAGCTGTACGGTAGAACGCGATGTCTTTGAACCGACTGCCGTTTGTGTAGACATTGACAAATCTCATACAGGAACCTTCCAACCACGTTTTGTTCTCATGATTGTGCCCATTTTGGTCGTGGGTCACCGTTCCTGGCTCTGCAAGAGTTTCTAAAGAATTAAGCCCTTCAATTCTCCTTTGAAGCGACCCTCACTACTCTCTCACATAGGTGATTCTTTCTCGAGTTTCCCGCAACTCAACATATGTCCATTTGACATTGCATACATAGCATATGTCAGATGACAATCGAATCATTAAAGCACTAGTGTGCTATCCTCTGTCGGGAGTCACTGTTTTAACGAGGAGTGGTAGGGAGTCCGGGGACCCCCACAGTGACACGTTATTCCATAATTTAGTTGTCCCATTGAACCTAGGTGCCAGCTAGGTTGGGTATCCACTATGGAATTTTTAGTCCAAGGGCTTTAGACCCATTCCTCGTGCCAACTTCTCGAGAACTTCTTTGCTCAACCCTTTGGTTAGCAGATCCGCTATATTGTCTAATGACCTCACGAAGTCAATCGAGACAACACCAGTTGCGAGGAGTTGTTTAATGGTATTATGTCTACGACGCATATGTCTAGACTTACCATTATAAATCTAACTCTTTACTCTCGCAATTGTTGGTTGACTATCACAATGCACACAAATTGGAGGTACAGGTCTTTCCTAACTAGGAATATCTTCTAAAAAATGGCGTAGCCATTCAGCTTCTTCACAGCACTTGTCCAAGGCAATCATTTCTGATTCCATGGACCTAGCTATTACTGTTTGTTTGGAAAATTTCCATGCAACGGCTACACCGGCTAGTGTAAACACATAACCACTCATGGATTTAGAATCCTTTATGTCAGATATCCAGCTAGCATCGCTATACCCTTCAAGTACAGCAAGATATCTTACATAGTGCAATCCGAGATCACGAGTATACCTCAAGTATCTCATAACCCTTACTATTGCCTTCCAGTGAATCACACCGGGATTTCTAGTATACCTGCTAAGTTTACTAACAGCAAAGGCAATATCCGGCCTTGTACAACTCATAAGATACATCAAACTACCAATTACCCGAGCATATTCTACTTGAGAAATACACTCTCCGTGGTTCTTGGTTAGTTGAACATTTGTATCAAACGGTGTATTAGCCAATTGATTATAATCCTTGTTAAACTTTTCAAGGATTTTATCAACANTAAAAAGCTTCTTGTATTTATAGTGGTGCAAATATTCATTCCCAACCAATGTGGGACAAAGCTACATAAGCTTTTCCACACTTGAATTCCATCTCAAATGGGTCTACTTTGAGAATCAATTTCTTATTCACCCATTATCCATTTTGAGCGTATAATATATTGATCTCTTCGTCTAAGAACGAAGAACCCGAATCCACTTTGACCTGACCCAAAATCGGTAGTGGAACCATCTATATTTATACCACAAAATGGCCACTTAAAATGCCATTTTTAGTGCAATTTTCCAACAATCCCCACATGAATGAAAATGTCATTTTCAAGGGTATTTTGAAAACGGAAACAACTGCGTTCAACGGTTGATTCCTGCATAGCAAAGGTAGGTGTAACCCTTTGAACCTTGCCTCGTGAGATCTATGTACTCTACTAGCTGTACGGTAGAACGCGATGTCTTTGAACCGACTGCCGTTTGTGTAGACATTGACAAATCTCATACAGGAACCTTCCAACCACGTTTTGTTCTCATGATTGTGCCCATTTTGGTCGTGGGTCACCGTTCCTGGCTCTGCAAGAGTTTCTAAAGAATTAAGCCCTTCAATTCTCCTTTGAAGCGACCCTCACTACTCTCTCACATAGGTGATTCTTTCTCGAGTTTCCCGCAACTCAACATATGTCCATTTGACATTGCATACATAGCATATGTCAGATGACAATCGAATCATTAAAGCACTAGTGTGCTATCCTCTGTCGGGAGTCACTGTTTTAACGAGGAGTGGTAGGGAGTCCGGGGACCCCCACAGTGACACGTTATTCCATAATTTAGTTGTCCCATTGAACCTAGGTGCCAGCTAGGTTGGGTATCCACTATGGAATTTTTAGTCCAAGGGCTTTAGACCCATTCCTCGTGCCAACTTCTCGAGAACTTCTTTGCTCAACCCTTTGGTTAGCAGATCCGCTATATTGTCTAATGACCTCACGAAGTCAATCGAGACAACACCAGTTGCGAGGAGTTGTTTAATGGTATTATGTCTACGACGCATATGTCTAGACTTACCATTATAAATCTAACTCTTTACTCTCGCAATTGTTGGTTGACTATCACAATGCACACAAATTGGAGGTACAGGTCTTTCCTAACTAGGAATATCTTCTAAAAAATGGCGTAGCCATTCAGCTTCTTCACAGCACTTGTCCAAGGCAATCATTTCTGATTCCATGGACCTAGCTATTACTGTTTGTTTGGAAAATTTCCATGCAACGGCTACACCGGCTAGTGTAAACACATAACCACTCATGGATTTAGAATCCTTTATGTCAGATATCCAGCTAGCATCGCTATACCCTTCAAGTACAGCAAGATATCTTACATAGTGCAATCCGAGATCACGAGTATACCTCAAGTATCTCATAACCCTTACTATTGCCTTCCAGTGAATCACACCGGGATTTCTAGTATACCTGCTAAGTTTACTAACAGCAAAGGCAATATCCGGCCTTGTACAACTCATAAGATACATCAAACTACCAATTACCCGAGCATATTCTACTTGAGAAATACACTCTCCGTGGTTCTTGGTTAGTTGAACATTTGTATCAAACGGTGTATTAGCCAATTGATTATAATCCTTGTTAAACTTTTCAAGGATTTTATCAACATAATGAGATTGGCTCAACACAAGACCATCAGGTCTTTTAATGATTTTAATCCCGAGGATTAAATCAGCCAAACCCATATCCTTCATGTCAAATCTTGCATTTAACATGTTCTTGGTAGACTTGATCATTCGATTATTACTACCAATGATGAGTATATCATCCACATATAAACAAAGAATGACGTAGCCATCTACCGTTTCCTTAACGTAGATACATTTGTCACTTTCGTTTATTTTAAACCCATTAGTTAACATCGAGTGGTCAAACTTCTCGTGTCATTGCTTAGGCGCTTGTTTCAAACCATAGAGCGATTTAACTAATTTACATACTTTCTTTTCTTGGCCCGGAACCACAAACCCTTCGGGTTGGTCCATATAGATTTCCTCATCTAATTCGCCATTTAAGAAAGCTGTTTTCACATCCATTTGATGAACTTCCAAATTCCGCAAAGCGACTATGGCAAGGATCATCCTAATGGAGTTTATTCTCGTCACAGGAGAATACGTATCGAAGTAATCAAGGCCTTCTCGTTGCCTGTAACCCTTGATTACAAGTCTAGCCTTATACTTCTCGATGGAACCATCTGGTTTCATTTTCCTTTTAAAGACCCACTTGGATCCTAAAGGTTTACATCCTGGAGGAAGATCAACAAGTTCCCAAGTGTGATTCTGTAAGATAGAATCCACTTCACTTTTGATCGCTTCCTTCCACATTGGACCCTCCATAGAAGTCACAGCTTCTTTATAAGTCCGAGGTTCATTTTCAATCAAACAAGAGAGAAAATCTGGTTCATTTTCTATCAAACAAGTTAAAGTATTCGAATCATACTCTAATAAGTAAGTTAGAAAATCGGGACCATATGATTTTTCAACTCTCGCCAGTTTACTACGTCTCGGCTCAAGCTCGGGTTCTTCCTCAGAATACCCGACATCATTGTCCATAGCAACATCAACCTCTCATAGTGATCTACCTAGTCCGTCCATCTCTCGAAGTGACATAATCGGTCCGTCAACCTCTCGAAGTAACATACTAGGTATGTTAACCTCTCGAAGTAACGTACTTGGTCTGTCGACCTCTCGAAGTGACGCACTAGGTCTCTCGACCTCTCGAAGTGACGTACTTGGTCTTTCATTAGACCTACAAGGAAATATATTTTCAAAGAAACTTGCATTCCTTGATTCAATTATAGTGTTCTTATGTACGTCCGGATTATGGGATTCGTGTACTAAGAACCGATAAGCACTACTATTGTGTGCATATCCAATAAAGATACAATCCACCGTCTTTGGACCTATCTTTATTTTCTTTGGTGTTGGAACCAAAACTTTGGCAAAACACCCCCACACTTTGAGGTATTGGTAGGAAGGTTTCCTACCTTTCCACAACTCATAAGGGGTCTTATCGAGCTTCTTGTGAGGTACCTTATTCAAAAGGTAGTTACTTGTCAAAATCGCATCCCCCCACATGCTTTGAGGTAGGCCCGAACTTATAAGCATCGCATTCATCATCTCTTTCAATCTACGATTCTTTCGTTCGGCAACACCATTCGATTGAGGTGCATAAGGTGCAGTACGCTCGTGTATTATTCCAACACTCGCACAGAAGTCACCGATAGGTACTTCGTACTCACCACCTCTATCGCTTCTAACCTTTTTAATCTTTCGATTAAGTTGGTTTTCCACTTCATCCTTATAAAGAAATGAATTTTTCCGTGGCTTCGTCTTTGCTCTTTAGCAAATACACATAGCAAAATCGTGTGCAATCATCGATAAATGTGATAAAATATTTATTACCACCTCTCGTTTGAATCGATCTAAAAATGCACAAATCGCTATGTACCAAAGTTAGTGGCTCAGTCTCCCTTTCAACCGATTTGAAGGGAGTTTTCGTTAGTTTTGCCTCAACACAAATTTCACATTTATTTGTATTAACTTGAAAATTAGGGATATGGTTCATGCTAATTAATCTACGCATAGAATTGAAATTAACATGACCTAGTCTACCATGCCACAAATTGGAAGACTCAAGCAAGTAAACGGAATTAACTTTGCTTTTATTGATAATCGGCATTACATTGAGCTTAAAAAGCCCGTCAGTTACATAATCCTTACCAACAAACATCCCTAACTTTGACAAAACTACTTTGTCATATTCGAAGACCATCTTGAATCCATGCTTGTTCAACAACGAGCCAGAAACAAGATTCTTCCTAAGGTCCGGAACATACAAAACATTATTCAATGTTAGTTCCTTCCCGGAAGTCATCTTCAGAATCACCTTGCCCACGCCCTCCACAGCAGACTGAGCAGAATTTCCCATCCAGACCTTCTCGCCCTCAACGGCCTCAAAGGTGCTGAACATCTCCCGGTTGCAGCATAGATGTTTCGTTGCACCGGTGTCGATGAACCACTCGCGTGGGTTGGAGCCCACCAGGTTCACCTCCATGACCATAGCCGAAAGGCTAATCTCAGCCACCTTTTGGCTCACATCACCAACCAAGTTGGCTTCAAAACCCTTGTTATTTTTCTTTGGAGCCTTACACTCTATCGACTTGTGGCCCATCTTGCCACAATTGTAGCATTTCCCTTGGAACTTGCCCTTGGAAACACCACCTTTCGGACCTAGCTTTTTCTTGCACTTCTTGGCCTTCTTGGAGCTTTGCCCGTGCTCCACCACGTTGGCTTTGGCACCACTCACAAGAGGTCCTCTTCCATCACTGGTCATGTTCCCTTCCTCAACACGAAGTCGCTGGATCAGGTCCTCCAGACTCATCTCATTTCGCTTGTGCTTCAAGTAGTTCTTGAAGTCCTTCCATCCCGGAGGCAGCAAGTGGATCATGGACGCCACTTGGAAGGCTTCACTAATCGGCATGCCCTCGTCACGAATCTCGTCAAAGAGTAATTGCAACTCTTCAACTTGACTCAGCACGGTTTTTGAATCCACCATCTTGAAATCAAATAACCTGCCAACAACAAATTTCTTGGCCCCGGCATCCTCGCTTCGGTACTTGTGGTCCAAAGCTTCCCACAGTGCCTTAGCCGTGCCAATTTTACGATAAACATCGTAAAGGGAGTCAACCAACCCATTCAGAATGTAGTTGCGGCAAAGGAAGTTAGAATCCTTCCAAAGCCCAACCGCCATTACAGAATGAGGGTCTTGTTCCTTCACCGCTGGAACCGTGTCGGTCAAGAACCTTGACAAGCCGAGAGTAGTGAGGTAAAACAACATCTTTTGCTGCCACCTCTTGAAAAATGCTCCCGAAAACTTATCCGGCTTTTCAGCCGAACCACTTGGTACCGTAGGTACCCTCATCGTGGGGATATACCCCTCCGAACTGACACCCCCTTGTGAACCTACGTTCACTGGTGCCTGGGATTGTGCAACATTCTTGCTGTTCCCCCCACTATTGTTTTCGACAACATTAGGATTTTCATCCCCAAGGTTAGCTACCGGCAACACGTTTTCCATTTCTTTTCAGAAATCCGAAAATCAGAAGGAGTAGAAGAAGAAGTAAGGTTTTAAGATTGTTAGAGAAAGTCCTCTCTAACAATCGGAAATACAAGAAATTGGAAAACGAAAACAAAACAGATTACAAGGAAAATTAATCCACGTAGGATTAAACAATTACAAAACAAGAAGATACCACGCTGGGTTGAGTGGCCTTGGAAGTTGACGGGTGAACTATATGGACTTCGGGGTAGTTGGAAGCACGAGCCGTGTTGTCACTATCCTTAAAACCTTATTTGCCGCTTCCCGGGGTGCTGGAACGTTGCGGCCTAGGCTTCCCAGGATAAAACGTGCTACGATCCGCCATTTGAGCACACAAACTTGGACCCGGCGAACTAAATCGTGGGATGAACGCAGATGGCTTGAAGGAAATATGAGCAGGGTTTTGAGGGAGAAAACAGTGTGTTCGTGTGTTCTTGGTGTGCGCCTTTTTTAAACCTGCTGCTCACAACGAATATATAGTGAAGGATGAGATCATTGCATTAAATCTGGCATTTAATTCCCATTCGTAACCTCCACCCACTAGCAACCTATTTACACCCACTACTAATCCATTTAATCAAGAAATAAACTCTGAAATAATGATTGGAATTAATCATATTAATTCCGTAAAATTAAGAGTCATTTCTGAACGAATCCAGTAGGTGAACGGTCACAATCGAGAGGGCACCAGAGTCGCGGGTGCGTACCTTCGAGACATAGTTCGTGCCGCGAGACGTCGAGAAGTGCTAGCTTCGAGACATCGCACTGCAGCGAGACATCAAATTGGTCCGCGACGAGACGTCGAGAAGTGCTAGCTTCGAGACATCGCACTGCAGCGAGACATCAAATTGGTCCGCGAGACATCGAACGCGCGCGCCGACCCGGGTTGCGCGATATGGCCCTCGTACGCGAGGACATTGGACTACCTCTCGAGAGGTCAGTTTATTAGATGTCTCGAACGAGAGATCAATTTGATCTCATTTATTTTCGGACGACATTCGTGCCCGCTGGTGCCGGCGCACACAAGTTCAAGCCTTTCGAACTCATTTTGGGATTTGATTTGCACCCCCCCCCCCCTGCGCGCGAGAGAGACCCTCTATGACATACAAGTCAATTAGCCTTAAAAAACTTCTTGTATTTATAGTGGTGCAAATATTCATTCCCAACCAATGTGGGACAAAGCTACATAAGCTTTTCCACACTTGAATTCCATCTCAAATGGGTCTACTTTGAGAATCAATTTCTCATTCATCCATTATCCATTTTGAGCGTATAATATATCGATCTCTTCGTCTAAGAACGAAGAACCCGAATCCACTTTGACCCGACCCAAAATCGGTAGTGGACCCATCTATATTTATACCACAAAATGGCCACTTAAAATGCCATTTTTAGTGCAATTTTCCAACACTTGATGGCATTAGCTCATGAGTCATGCCTAAAGACATAGCTTGAAATGAAAGACTTGGGAAACCCAAGTATTATCTCGACCTATAAATCAAGTATTTCCCTGAAGAAATTTTACACACCAGTTAGCCTACATTTAAAAACATATTGAAGATGTTTTATATTATATGGATAGATATTATGTTCTTATCATACTAATGGTTACCTAATAATCTCTTAAGTAGATAAGGAACCATTTGGATTCAAAGAGTATAATGAGGATACCTTATAACCAGAAGTCCATTTCTTCATTATCGTTGGAACAACACTTTAGGACCAGAAGTTCTATAATCCTAACAATCCTGATATTTGCGATTAAATTGCTTATAACATTTAGTGCTCCTCCTACCATGAATATTATAATAGTGTTAATCATATCCTCAAGTATCTTCAAGTAACAAAAGATTTTGGTATTTATGCGATAGACCAATATATGATTTTTAATAGGCTACTTGGGTATTGGCTATTTTGTTTGATCTATCACTATGATGTCAAGTCCCAAATTGATTATACTTGATTTTATCTCCAATGCCCCATATGATGACAGTAAAGATTGTGTTGCACAAACTCATAAATGAGTATATTTAAGAATATTTGCCAAAATATAGTGTCAATATTCAACCTGACGTGAGCTCCAAAAGAGTCACAATATTATTATACAAAATGTTCATTATAGTGACAATCTAGAAGATTGCCACCAAATTTCTTTCCTACACTTATATTTATAAATGTTTTTATTATATTAGAATGTGTAGGCTTTGAAAATTGTTATCTTTAGGGGAGTGTCATTTACTTGAATCAATTTTGAAGTTTGGGTTTAGAAGATCAACAGGTGGTGGGTTCGAGCCTCAGTGGAGGCAATACTGACTCTTGTGCTTCAATAGGTTGAGAAAGTAGTTATGAACAGATACTGCATTGTAATAGAGTTAGTAGTATTCAAAAAAAAAAAAAAAAGAAGATCAACAGTTGTACACTTTTCCCTTTAATTGAGCTTTGTTATACTTTTCTTAATTAAAGGTTTTTTTTTTAACGAGATAGCTAGTGCACCACATGAATACACATCTATTATGCACTCTTTTCCTTACTAGGTTTTTTTTCATTGGATTTTTCTAATGAGGTTTTAACGAGACATGAGTATGATATAGTAATGTCCAAGAGGGAGTATTGTAAATAATTATATGTGGACATTACTAGAGAAATTATATTATGATAATGTATCTTCATCCTTTATAGATTTATAGTTATACTATAACTCTGTAAATCTTGTATAGTTGTATATATTGATTGAAGGATGAATAATAAAGATTGATGCTTCTCTCTTGTCTTTTTTCTCTAATTTACTGTATATTGTTATATCTGTTCGCACAAGAATACACCCAATTAATTTCACAATATTATTATTTTTTAAAAAAAATACGATTGAATTCGATATTGTAATTAAAAATGATAAAGAAAGGATACATCTGTTCCCAACTTAATTTTTTATGATGTTTCTATCCGACATGTTATAGATTTATAGTTCCCAGATGTTGAATTTATTTCATGTGATCTCTAAATTATTGAATGTATTTTAAACAATTTTAAAAAAATTTATTGCATTGGCCTAAACTAGATAAAGTTTCCTGCAAACATATACAAATTCTGAAAAATGCAAAAACCTTACAACCGAATAGAAACACACCACATGTGAGCCAAGGAGGCCCCACAACAGCACATAATATAGAATATACCAATATACCATATCGGTTATAAGTTATATATATATATCACTATAGGGTGGTAACGGTTTGGTTTAATTGAAAGTTTAACCTTTGAATTATGTATTGTGCAAATTACAGCCCGTTTGGTTCGCTGGAAAATATTTGAAGAAAATGAAATTAAAATTTCATGGAAAATAAATTACCAGGAAAATAGATTCCATTGTTTGGTTTGTGGAAAAGAAATTACTGGGAATATGAATTCCGTTGTTTGGTTGTATTTGAAATGGTAAGGAATTATGAATATAAAAACCAATATGCTCTTAACAATTAATAGTGATAATATATTACTCCCTCTGTCCCATTGTACGTGTCTTACTTTCTTTTTTTGTTTGTCCCAAAATAATGTCCTCTTTCCAAAATTGAAAATAACTATAGTTCTACATTTACCTATTTACCCTTTTGACTTTTTCAAATTTCTAGACAATGGATGGGGTAAGTACAATTGTACTTTGTACAAATGACACCTACTTTTGAAGGGCAAAATTGGAAAGTTAGTAACATTTATTTTGTTGCATTAAAAACAGTGCAAAAAACAAATGAAACAAACAATTAGGGACGGATGGAGTATATTATTATTGATGGAGGTAAAATAGTTCAATTGTTCAATACTTTCTTCCCAAACCCATTGAAAAACAAAATACCACCTTCTAACTAAGAATTTGTTTTCCTTCACTTTTGGGAACTCAAGTTCCAATTTAAACATTTTTCATCCAACCAAACAACTGAAAAATACATTTTCCTCCACTTCATAAAAAATCTTTTCCATCCAACCAAACACTTCCTTATTGTTCCAATAACTCCTCTTTGAAGATGAACCACTCCCCCTCTCTCTCGCTTTTTCTCACGTCCACCTGACTATGCATTGTACTAAGAACTCCAAATGATTGATATGGTTGCTCTTAGGATAAATGAAAATTCACTTTTCAGCACAAAATATTGTTAGGCCATTTGTCACGTCTGGAGCCGTTAGTCACAACATAAAAGTCATATTGCTTTCGATCATCAATACTAATCAGGTTGTCCAACCTACATTTAATTCTCTGATATCTTGTATAAATATTTAAATAATTCTTTCTTCTCAAATGGTTGAATATCCAACCTCAAAGGCTCCAACGCCTCGACTCGACAAAGCATCTTAGATGATGTAAATTGTGGTAACTTAACTGAACACAGAGGCTAGACTTTTGCTTACTACGCACAAGGTGCGCCCTTCACTTTGAGATGTTGCTCCCACACTGCCACTAGTAACACTTGATCCTTGGTATTTAATTTCTTTTCAAACTTCACATATGTTACCAACTGAACTGCCTATGCGGATAATATTTAAATAATTCTTACCTTTATGGATAGCTCTATTGGTTTATAGGTGAAAGAGTATAAGTAAGAACACAGAATTAGCCTTGACAGTCATATGTAGGTTCTGTTTGGTAGAGCTTATTTAGAAGTTTATAGCTTATTTTAAGCTACTAATAATCTATAAGCTCTGTTTGATAATATTCCTAAAATAAGCTAGTAGTTTAAAATAAGAGCTTATCTTGAAATGATACCTTAAGTAGCATTTCAAAAATAAGCTAATAGTTTCGTAACTTTTTTTCCATCTTTATCATTATTATTTTAATTAAATGACACCTTTTACCCCTCCCAATTAAAACCATATTGGTCTTTTCTCTTCTCCTATATTATTATTATTATTATTATTATTATTATTATTTAAGATTGATTATCTATTATATATATATATATATATATATATATATATATATATATATATATATATATATGATCGCGTCCAGGTGCGTACGGGTCGCCCAGGAGAGAACTGCGAACGAACCGCAACGCGCCACGTGTCCAGGATGTAGTTGCACCTAATGTTATAAATAGGTGCACATAATCTTATAACTAGGTGCACCACGATGCATAAATGCTAACAAGGTAAATTACTTGCACTTGTAAGTGAAAATAGGTGCAAAAAATATATTACAAGTGCAAGTAAATTGTACACTGAGATTCAATACTAAGTGCACCTAATGTTATAACTAAGTAAACCTAATGTTATAATTAGGTGCACCTAGGTTGCACCCAAGTGCATGAATATTAACAAGGTAAATTACTTGCACTTGTAAGTGAAAATAGGTGCAAAAATATGTGCACTTATAGCACAATTAATTGCACCAAAGTTCGAATTATTTAAGAAAATGTCATCGCGTCGTTTTTTTAAATTACATCTTATTCGTTGATCTGGACACGTGCACGGCTGTGAAGCGTTCTCATTTCCTTCTTGGGCGGCAGTTCGCATGGGAGTGCGCCCATATATATATATATATATATATATATATATATATATATATGATTGTAAACAAACCTATTTAAATTTAAAATTATTTAAATCTTATGAAAATGTCATTTTTAATCTTTTTACATTTATCATATTATCAAAAAAACTAATTTTACCAAATAGTTTTAACATAATTGACTAGAAGCCAAGTACATTGTGCTTAGATGGTAGAATAGTAGCTTTCTCATATGGAGGTCATGAATTCAAACCTCAATGGAGGTAATACTAACTCTTATGTGCTAAGCTACATTTTTAGATAGGTTTGCCAAACATAGCCGTATGAGAGTTTCATCTTCTTGTGCCTCTACAATCCTATTAAGTCGTGGCATGATGGTTTTGGGGTGAGGGATTTCGTTTTTTGTGTACATTTAAACAATTCTTCTTTGCCAAAGACCTTGTGGTCGGTCTATTGGCACCCGGTTGCACCCCCACATGGTAGGGGTGGGTCCAAGCCTCAGTGGAGGCGATATTGACTCTTTGTGCTTCATTTGGTTGAAAAAGTAGTTATGAACAGATACTATATTGTAAGTTGTAATAGAAGCAATAGTACTCAAAAAAAAAAAAAACAATTCTTCCTTCTTACAAATAGGGTCAAGGGATTTGCTCATAAATGCATACATACATCAGAAGTAACTACAAGTTTTCTTGTCACCCAAAATTAAACAATTTTTCCTTACAAAGATACACTGGTTTACGATATGAATTTTAACAAATTTAGCCTTTGTTCTATTATTTTTTTGTCAGACTATGGTTTCCTGAGCAAGGTAAAATATTGTGTAGACCATGATCCACATATCTGTATGGACATAAATGTAATATACATTTTTAATATACTAAAATTACATTATTTGTGTCCTGAATGTACATTCTTTAATAATATATAAAAAAATCATGTACTTTTAAATAATGTACTTTATGTATACAAATAATGCACTTTTAATATATTAAAAATGTACTTTTTATTTATGGTTCATACAAATGTATGGACCATAGTCCATGGAATAATGATTGTCTGAGCAAGTCCTAACTGTAGGAGGCAACTTTAAGCCCGTACCATACTCAGACCAATCCCATTCACACTGGACCGGCCCAACCAGCCCAATTAAGAGGTAAATTGCTGGTTATATTATTCCTTTGTTCTATTATTTATACTCAGTATTTCTACCTAAACAGTCATAAAAATAAAATTACAACCACTTCCAGTCATTTTTTCTCTTGTAATATATTATTTGTATACAAAACTAAACTAGTACTATGAACTTGATAAACTATTCAATATTTATTGACTCTTTAAAATAAAAAATAAAAATAATATTTAAACATAAAATACAAGTGAAAAAAATTAATGTCTCAAGGAATAAGAATAAAAACTTTTACATTCCAACATTTTTCTTAGTCGAGTTAGTCGTATATGATTTTTCTAGTGTGATTTACTTCTCGTGTGTGATTTGCAAGTTACTTCACATGAGTAGAATTTACCCAGTGTACACCTCAATCAGATTGTGACTGTGGATTTCATTCGTCACCAAAAAATAAAATTACATTCCATAATGTTGTTTGGTACTATTACATAATAATATTTTTAATCACTCGATAACAAGATTTTTTTTATAAATAATTTTTTAATTTCACACTTTTTTTATTTAATTATTTTGGGTGATGAGAAAAACCCATAACTATTTCATATGAGTATGCATTGAGTAAACCCGCTCTGGTGTAGCATCCCACAAACTAGACAAGAAAAATAAATCGCACTAGGAAGACTCTATGTGACTGATTCGATCAAGAAAATTTTGACAAAAATCAAATTCATGACTTTCAAGTATGTGAATTATGTGCTTCACTCACATGGTTATCTTTTTCGGGGCAAACCCTTCGTTAAGAATCAAGCTCCGTCTTTAAATTTGTTCCATATATGTGTAGGCATTGAAATTTTTATGGAATAAAACAGGTCGATGCTATTGAACTTTAGACTTGAATTTAAAGAAATCGGAATCCAAATAAATGTTACCAAATCATTTGAGTTGATTAGTTGAATGGGTCATTTGTTATTCAATTACGTGCTCAGATGGATTATTTAGATTACATGTAAATTGAAAGGATACAGTTGTTTTTAGCGGATTACATTCCATGTAACATCATTCTTTTCCAAAATTCAAATGAACTGTCAGGGATGACAACTTTTTTTTTTATATTGAATGTTAAGGAAATCTGTCGTCACTAGTTGAGGGTATGTACAAAGTAAATTTTATATTTATATAATAGTATGTAAATGATATATGAGAGATAAACTACATTAAAAATATCATGTACAATGGACTCAATTAAAAGTGTGTTCGCAAGTAAGGTGACAACTTGATTTTGAATTTTGGATTGAAGATTTTAAATAAGATTATTGTGGATGAATTTGGACTTAATTTAAAGTGATATGTATTAATATTACGAATTTGGACACTGTAATGTCCTGGTACATTTTTAATAAATTATACTATACTATATATTAATATGTGAATAATATCAAGGAATTTTAAGTATACAGTTATATATATATATATATATATATATATATATATATATATATACACACACACTAATAAGAGCCAAAGAGAGTTAGGCCTAAAATGAGTAGAAAAAATGACGGTCAAATTATTTAATCAAATGGATGGTTCAGATGAATTATTTAATCAAATAGACGGTTAAGATAATTCAGATTAATATTATTAATAGAGATTACCTAATTTAACCTTACTTTTATAATTATCCGTTAAGTTTTCCGTTAAATATTCTCTTCTCCGTTAATATTCCGTTAACTTTTAACTTACCCATTAATTTCTATAAGAAAGATCTTAGGTTCGAACCTCATCTCAATCAAATTTAACATAATTAAGTTTCTCACTCTATTTACTATTATTAAATTAAATAAAGGGGAAATCAACGTTTTAGTCCCTCAAATGTTGCCAAACTGTCAATGTTGCCCTTTAACTCGTTAATCATCGATTTAGTCCCTGAAAATAGTTGTTTTTAGTCAGATAACTCCATCCGGTCATATTTCGGCGAACACTCCGATTTAGCAAGGGTAAATTAGTCTTTTCCTTTCTTCAATCCTCCCTCCCTCTTTTTGTTCCAGCATCTTTCTCTGCCTAGCTCCAAGGAAATTGACGGCTCTGGAAATTAAAGATCTCAGAAGAGACATTCTTGATTTTTCGCCATCGCCACCGATTTGGAACCTTTTGGATCTCTGCCTTTTCCAGAAGATGAATAGCTTGATGTGGAGATGGAATAGGGGAGTAGCAGAGAGAGAAGCAAACGACGTCGTACTGACCGCGTCTTCGTCATCCTCCGTCAGCGAATCATCGAGCGCGAAATGGATGTGGAAATACCGACCAAGGATGTTGCGGGACCAAGTAAGGGCAAATAGACCCAACTCAGTATGCTAACGAGAGGTAGCCAGCGTGGGAGCAGCGGGAAGCTGTGGTGCCACCTTCGAAGACCGATTTCTGCCGCCTAATGCGGCGAAGGAGCCATTGGGGCGAACACAAGAAGGAGAAGGGAAAGGAGAAGAGTGGTGTTGCTTTGCTAACATCTTCAAATCAAAATGAGAGATGTAATGTGAGGAGAATGAGGGTTTATATGGGTCAGTGAAGAATAGTCTCTGGGAGCTCTGTACCTGCGAAAGGAGAAATGAAAAAGAAAGAAGAAAAAGATGACTACCCAGTCCCAGGGCAAGCCTCTCCACTCTCCAACTAGTTTTATACTTAGAACCCAAATCATTTCCAAAGTCCAAATCACACCCATAGTTTACAGAAACGAAAAAGTTCAAATCTTTTTTAGATGGTTATTCCCATCGCAGTCCACCACCCACATTCACCATTCTTTTTCCTTGTTTTTGCAAACCACAAACAAATGTACAAAGGCAATTTGTCCACCATAAAGCATAAAGAAATTTGCCCATGGCTACCAATCAGCAGATTTCAATTTATGTGAAAATTTTACACAAATCTTGATGGAAAGAGTGGCGAAGATGCCGGTGACGGAGAGAGAGGGAGGGATTGAGGGTGGCATGGGCGGCGGCGATCGATGGGATCTCCCACGGTGAATTACTTCTCCAGTCTCCAACCGCTGACATCCTTAGCATTTCATCTCCTCCTCCTTCACTGTGTATATATGTATGTGTGCAGATTTGTGTGTGGTGGTGGTTTGACCATTTCGATTGGAGATTTGGAGTTCCCTTAGCTTATTGGCGAAGACAGAAAGAGGGAGGGAGGATTGAAGAAAGGAAAAGACTAATTTACCCTTGCTAAATCGGAGTGTTCGCCGGAATATGACCGGATGGAGTTATCTGACTAAAAACAATTATTTTCAGGGACTAAATCGATGATTAACGAGTTAAAGGGCAACATTGACAGTTTGGCAACATTTGAGGGACTAAAACGTTGATTTCCCCTTAAATAAATTAGTAGCTACAACAAAAAATGATACATATGTATTTCTTTAATTTAGAATTATGTGTCTACAATACCTTTATTTGAAAAAATTATTCATTATCAAAAAAATAAATTAAATAAGAGAAATAATTTCATTAGTTTTATTGTCTTTATTTTCTCTCATGCAAAGATTCTTTACATTCAAATTTATCAATTGATATTCATTACATTGTCCATTATCTTATTTTTACAATATCTTGTAATTAAATATCAAAGTTATAATACAAAATAATGTTATATATTTATTTACCAAGTATTTTATTAATACTAAAAAAAATTTTAATAATTTGAAGTAGTTAATTATATTAACTACTTGGGGATTGGTTGACAAAGAGAGTACTCAAATAACCCAACAAATTGAAGCGGAATCGCTCTATTTTACTCTTATTGAATTAAATAAATTAGTAGTTTCACCAAAAATGATACATATGTATTTCTTTAATACCATGAAAAAATAAAAAAGAATAGTTTGAAACCAATCATATTAACTACTTGGGGGATTTGTTGACAATGAAAGTACTCAAATAACCCATTACCAAGCAAATTGAAGCGATAAACTACCTTTTAATATCTTTGGAATATATAATATTTTAAATTTTCAAATTTTTATTAATTTATTTAATCTGTTTTCTTAAACTAGGGATTTCTTTATCCACAATAGCTCATTAAACAATAATGGTTAAACCAAATGAACCCCAAGCAGAACACCTAAAGGAAAGTCCATAGCTCCTATATCATAATCTCATTGCATGGCGTTGTCATCTATGCTACCAACAATAATCGAATTGCAAATAAACACTACCAACAAAAAGGAAGAGAACAAATAGTAAAGATGAAGACAATGACAATGTTACTCAAAAGAGAATTAAGAACACTTAGAAAAATTCAAATGAAAAGTAGTATTTATTTAGACTATCATTTTTAGACCAAATATTTAGACTATCGATTTTTACAAGGTTGCAAACATTTATTTTAGTAATAATTATAATGAATTTTCTATATTATATTGGATTCATATACTTTAAGTTAGATATTTAAATAAAAAAATTCAACATTCAATTACCCATGTATAAACTTCTCCTATATAATCTTGCATTGATATACTTTCAAATATTTATTTAAATATAAACATTGGGCATTAATCCATACGCGCAATGCGCGTATAAAACTAGTATATATATAAGTGAGAGCTAATCTCAATCATTTATCATGGTTCATTAATAATTGAAGATTTTAGTAAAAAAGAAAATGAAAACAATTTTATAATTGTATTGCATTATTTATATATTGTTCCCACCCCTGGTTTCCTACTTTTCATTGCCTTCAACAGTTTATCAACTCAAAGGATGGATTAGATCACTTCTTATTTTTTTATCATTTGTTCTCACCATATATTTTTTATATATAATAATGAATTGGGTTTAAATTTTAGAGGTAAATTAAACTTATTTAAATTATATTTATGAATATGTTTTTTTTTTTAAAAATGGTTGTTGGTTGGTGGCAATAACTTATATTTTTAACATGATATGATAAGTTATCCAGAGGATCACACCTAGCTGTAAATAAAAATAAAAATGATTTTTCCAATGATAAAATTTTGAATTATGTAAGAATGGGCTAGATGAATCATTTGTATATAGAATTTATATGTTTTAAAATAATGTGAATTGTAGATGTTTGTTTTAAGCAGTCCTTATACTGAAGACATGGGTCATGGTTGATACTACAGTTGTGTTGAACTGATACTGCAGTTGTGTTGAAAGGATACTGTAGTTGTGTGGAAAGGGAACTGTAGTTGCGTGGAACAGAGGCCGTGTCATCCATCTGGAACTGTAGTTGTGTTGAACGAATACTGCAGTTGTGTTGAAAAGATACTGCAGTTGCACGAAACAGAGGTCATTCATCAGTTCAACACAACCGCAGTATCCGTTCAACACAACTGCAGTATCAGTTATGATCATGGTCCACAATATAATTTGCGTATTTTAAGTTAGAGAGACAAATATGTCCGAAGCTCTTTCTACGGAGGGATTCAACTTCAACTATACGGAGGGATTCAACTTCAACTAAGAGCCAAATACTACTGAGTATTGATTAATGCCACCAATGGTTTTTTAAGTCCAAAAAAAGAAAATAAATAAATAAATAAAAAGGAGTATTTAAATGGATAAATCTCAAAGAAGCGATGAAAGGTCGCCGCGTAAAGTGGTTGTGGCGCCTATAAATACGTGGCCTCAGCTATAGAAGCGGTACACTCGCAAATGAAAGAGTGAGTCTAAGAGCAGAGCGTGGCCTGTCAACTTTGGCAACGTGTTCTTCTCTCCCAATTCTCTGCAACAAACCCTCTCTCTCTCTCTCTCTCTCTCCACTCTGCTCTGTGGACTTTCTTTCTCATCTCTTTCTCCCTTTTCTTCTCTTCCCACTTTTCCTCTCTACTCTCTAGTCTCACTAGTCTTTTTGCCTTTAGATAAAGCCATGTGTGGAATCTTGGCTGTTCTGGGTTGCTCTGATGATTCCCAGGCCAAAAGAGTTCGCGTTCTCGAGCTCTCTCGCAGGCAATTTTCTTCATTTCAAATATTTCTCATGCTCTCTCTTATTTATATATGCATGCTTCCGCTCTTTCTCTTTTCGTTTCTTCATTTTCCCCATAAGTCTCCATCTTGTCAGGATTCCAAAACTTCCTTCAAATTTGGTATAACTAAAACAGAATTATGTAGAAATCGAAACTTGTTGGTTTTGTGCTATGTTTTTCCACCACGAAACAGGAAATTCTCTCTGGACGAGATTTCCGCTTATTATCTTCATTTAATGTAAATAATTTGGTTGAATATAAGTATAAAAGTGGGATGAATCTCATTCTGTAAGACAAAATTGATGAGATAACAGGGGAAGAACTATATAATGTGAAGTTGCTGACTTGCTATTCTATAGCATATTAATTTGTTTGTTTCTTTTAAGTAATTGATGCATTTGTGGGCCAACACACCTTTAATCATCGCTTGGAAATTATTAATTTAGGCTACTTGATTTCAACTTTATAATAGTATTGATTTGAAGAGTTCTGCTGAAATCCCACCCTAAATTAGGCATCATATATATTTTTTTTTTGAGTACTACTGACTCCGACTCTGTTAGAATGTAGTATCTGTTCATAGCTACTTTCTCAACCTAATGAAGCACAAAGAGTCAACATAGCTACTTTCTCAACCTAATGAAGCACAAAGAGTCAACAGTTGTCTCCACTGAGGCCCGAACCTACTCCCATCATCTATGTGGGAGTGTTAACCGGGACACCGGATGCCACTAGACCACAAGGTCTTTGGCAATTAGGCATCATATATAATAATATTGCTAGTGCTTAGATTTTTGTTTCATTTTTATTTTTATTGTTAGTGTTATTGTTTTGATGAAACAGATTGAAGCACCGTGGTCCTGACTGGAGCGGGCTGTACCAACATGGGGACTGTTACTTGGCACACCAGAGGCTGGCAATCATTGATCCCGCCTCCGGTGATCAGCCTCTCTATAACGAGGACAAAACGATTGCTGTAACGGTGAGCTTAGACTTACTTTTAGTTGAGACAAATTGTATCTTTTAGTTGCTTCAATTGCTCCTTGATTTAGTACTAATTTGATAAAATACATACTGATGTTTGTAAGGGTCACGTGTGCCAAACTGTAGGTAAATGGAGAAATCTACAACCATGAGGAACTCAGGAAGCAGTTGCCTAACCACAAGTTTTGGACTGGGAGTGACTGTGATGTCATTGCACATCTCGTGAGTAGTCTCGTGTCATCATCACTAATAGCCTTAGAAAACATATTATGTTTAAACAAGACCAATCATTAATGTCCGATGACAAGTTTAGAAGCTCTTATAATTAAGAATAGGATACTTACCCGGCCTGTAAACTTTGATATCTTCTTCACCAGTATGAAGAACATGGAGAGAACTTTGTGGACATGCTGGATGGGATATTTTCCTTTGTTTTACTTGATACTCGCGACAACAGCTTCTTTGCTGCTCGTGATGCTATTGGGGTTACTTCCCTCTACATTGGATGGGGGCTTGATGGTAAACCTTTTAATTTTTAAATCGGTTGTTTGACAATCTTGAACCTAAGCTAAGCTGATTTTGTTTTGATGTTTTCTAGGCTCTGTCTGGATATCATCTGAGGGTTGTTTGACAATCTTGAACCTAAGCTAAGCTGATTTTGTTTTGATGTTTTCTAGGCTCTGTCTGGATATCATCTGAGCTAAAGGGTTTGAACGATGACTGTGAACATTTTGAGGTGTTCCCACCAGGGCACCTATATTCAAGCAAATCTGGTGGTCTCCGCAGGTGGTACAATCCTCCTTGGTTCTCTGAGGCTATTCCATCAACTCCTTATGACCCCATGGTTTTGAGGCGAGCCTTTGAAAACGTGAGTCGAGTCGAGTCTAGTCGTCTAATTTAATTATAGATTGATTGATGGGAAGCAATAGAGTTATTGTTTTGGATTAACGAGGTAAACCCCACTCCTCACTGTGTGAGTATGTGAGTAAAGTCCTCGCCCTGTGATCCTAGCCGGCAAAGGACCACAAGGAGGTAAACCAGCCTAGGTTACCCATAGCTGACCGGCTCAAACCCAAGGGCTTGAGGTTTGAACCCACGACCTCTCGGCTGCAAGTGTAACTCTCTTACTACTTGAGCTACCCTTACAGGCAATAGAGTTATTGTTTAGGCTACTACATGTTCTGATCATCGTGGAAATTGTTTCAGGCTGTGATTAAGAGGTTGATGACTGATGTGCCTTTCGGAGTTCTTCTTTCTGGAGGCCTCGATTCATCGTTAGTTGCTTCTATCACTTCTCGTTATTTGGCAGGCACAAAAGCTGCCAAGCAATGGGGAGCTCAGCTGCATTCTTTCTGTGTTGGCCTTGAGGTCAGTCAATCTTATATCTGGCTGAGTTGATAATATATGTATATATTCTTGCATACCCCTTTTAGTGCTGCATAATAACCAATTTCTCTTCTTGTTCTGGACAGGGCTCACCAGATCTGAAGGCTGCAAGAGAAGTTGCGGATTATTTGGGAACAGTTCACCACGAGTTTCACTTCACAGTTCAGGTATGCACACTAGTAGAGCAGAGGACTAATGTTTTGCCTTTTTCTTATTGGATCTTGGTGACCAGTAACTATGACTGACATGTTTGCAGGATGGAATTGATGCGATTGAGGATGTTATTTACCATATTGAGACTTATGATGTCACAACAATCAGGGCAAGCACTCCAATGTTCCTTATGTCGCGCAAGATTAAGGCACTCGGAGTGAAAATGGTCATATCTGGTGAAGGATCCGACGAGATTTTTGGTGGTTACTTGTACTTCCATAAGGCCCCCAACAAGGAAGAATTTCATCAAGAGACTTGTCGCAAAGTAATTTATATTTATATTTTCCCTGTGCTGCTCTGAGATAAGAACAAGTTAGCAAACTCATGATGTTTTCTATTTACGTGTAGATAAAAGCCCTTCACCAATATGATTGCTTGAGAGCCAATAAGGCAACATCTGCGTGGGGCTTAGAAGCTCGAGTCCCATTTTTGGACAAGGCATTCATCAATGCGGCCATGAGCATCGATCCTGAATGGAAGATGGTAAGCATTTTACTCGAATAATGTATGGTGACAACCAATTGAGGTGTACTTTCTCATCCTTCTCATTACTTTACAGATAAAACCCGAGGAAGGACGGATTGAGAAGTGGATTCTTAGAAGGGCCTTTGATGATGAGGAGCATCCCTATCTACCAAAGGTCTCCATTAACATCTTGCCCAATTTATCCACTCATTACTGAAGATTTTGTGTTTAATTCCACTGACATCCTCGGTTGTATTTCCCACAGCATATTCTGTACAGGCAGAAGGAGCAATTCAGCGACGGTGTAGGCTATAGCTGGATTGATGGACTCAAAGCCCACGCCGAACAGCATGTATGTATCCTTGCTTTGTTTCATAGTATCAAGAATGAAAATATAATGGGGTAACTCCAGACAAGATAGCTAAGGATACAAACTTATAACCCTAAGGTCACGAGTTCGAATCTCAACCTTTTTGATTTGAGCCAGCCAGTTATGGCTGGTTTACCTCCTTGTGATCCTTTGACTGCTAGGTCACTATCTCGGATAGTGGATGCGGGCTTTCCTCGTCACCCCCAAAAAGTTTGAGCCAGTCAGTTATGGCTGGTTTACCTCCTTGTGATCCTTTGACTGCTAGGTCACTATCTCGGATAGTGGATGCGGATTTTTCTCGTCACCCCCAAAAAGAATGAAATATAATGAATTGCTCAACAACCTAACTAGCTATCCTCAAAATTATTCACAGGTGACTGACAAGATGATGTTGAATGCTGCAAATATCTATCCTCACAACACCCCTACATCGAAAGAAGCATACTGTTATAGGATGATCTTTGAGAGGTTCTTCCCACAGGTAATTAATAACACACTCGTTCGTAATCAACTACTACTCATAAGCTCCAAGACTGTCACTCGAGAGTAAGTTTCCCGCCATTGTTTATCCCGCAGAACTCAGCCAGACTAACTGTTCCCGGGGGAGCGAGCGTGGCCTGCAGCACAGCAAAAGCCGTCGAGTGGGATGCTGCATGGTCCAAGAATCTTGATCCCTCGGGGAGGGCTGCCATCGGTGTACACAACTCCGCTTATAAGAACCAACCTCCTCCTACTGTTGCTGCTACTACTGCAAACATTATCGGGAACGTGCCTCGAATGATGGAAGTCTCTACTCCAGAGTTCACGATTCGGGGCTAATTTCATCTCATCTCTCTGCAAATTGAAGCTTCTCACTCTGTTTATGAGCTGTAGTAGAAGTAAGCAGTAGTGTGTCTTTTAGGCGCGGTGCTGAGTGGTATTATTAGGCTGTGTAAAACCATACAAGTATAAATAAGAGCCCTTCCTTGTGGTGGCTGGCCTATAGATCGATGTTATATTGATAGTAGAGTTGGTGATGTTGTAGAGGAGGAGGCTTGGAGAAGGTGTTGTGTGTGTAAGCTGTGTTTTCCGACTTTGTACTGTTTATCAAGGCTTTTCTGTTATGCTTTGTATGAAAAGTTTAACCTTGTTATTACTGCTTCTTCGTTATCATAAAAAACAAAAACTCTGCTACTACTCAAAACTCACATTAAGTGTTCCAAATACTCTAAATTCACTGCTCTCCTAAACGAAAAGAGCTTTAGGAAAGGGTTAGAGTGATTTGCTGCTTTGTAGAATTGTAGAAGGCTTCTTTTTCTTTTTTTTTTTAAACAACCGAAACAATTATATTAAGATTGTAAATGGTTCAAAAAGGCTAGAAATACATCAAACACTCAAAGTGCGATTGAGCGGTAGTAATTTCTATCTCTACGAATGAAGCAGACTTCACAACGACTAATGGAGCTAAATAGAAGTTTATAGACATCGGCAAAATCACACCAATATAGAGCTAACAAGAAACTTATAGGTATGGGAAAAATAACACCAATCCACGAGATTGCTTCGCAAATCGCCAAGGCTGGCGCAATGTTTGGATTTTGTATGCTTTGAAGTGGTCCATTTGTTGCTGCTTTGAACACTACCAAGAAGAGCCAAATTAAAATCGTCCAATTGTTTAAAACTGAGTCTCCTAAAATTTTTAACATAGCACATTTTGTTCTAAGATAACTAGTGAATACCTCCTATCATACCTTCACAGACCCTTTTTGATAGGGGAAGATACTCATAGAAAATGTATGCAGGACTTGAGCCACACAAAAAAAAAAAAAAAAAAAAAAAAAAAAAAAAAAAAAA
>NC_044922.1:21263750-21303502 GCF_003576645.1 Ipomoea triloba
AAAAAAAAAAAAAAAAAAAAAAAAAAAAAAAAAAAAAAAAACCTTCCTTGCTCACCTTTGATAAGATCTTTTTACATATGTTTCAATTTATGCTCAATGTGTGCAAAGGCAGCCTTTCTGTTTGCTTAATCTTTTTACATGTGTCTCAAAAAAAAAAAAAAGAAATAAAAAAAATGAACTATTGAAATGATTAGAGTAGTCATTTTAATTTTAGAAATTTCAATTGGGAGCAAGGTGATATATATTTTGATAAAATTGTTATCATTGTTCAATTTTTACCCGAATCATAATGCTTTATTAAAATCCTTTTTTAGACCTCATTGGTAATATTAGTGCACATTATACTATGTATCATTGATAAATAATTTGAAAGTTTATTTTAAATAGTATATCAAATAATAAATTTTCAGTATATAAAAAATGAGCCTTCACAAAATAGTATTTTAATATACTAACTCTTGTGCTTCAATAGATTGAGAAAGTAGTTATGAACAGATACTGCATTCTAATAGAGTTAGTAGTATTAAAAAAAAAAAAAAAAAAAAAACTTATGTCAATAATCTACCTTAAAAATAAACATTCAGCACTTTGGAGTTTTTGAGATGGTGCAACCACCAAATGAGTTACAAAATCTCTTGCGTGACAATGAAATGGGTATCTCGATGCCTCGAAGTATAATTGAAGCACTATGAATTTAAATAAATGTATGAATGAATATATATATATATATATATATATATATATATAATCAGGTGCGGCCTTGTCATTAGGTGTGGCCGTGCGACCTATTTTCAACCATTAGATCAGATCAAGTCATCAAATCAACGCACAATATGTATATGTTACAAAACACACCATTCTACGTACTAAAACGCACCAAATGACCGATAAAACACACCATTCCACACTATAACCAAATGAACCTATTCACTTAAAATTCATCAATATACGTGATAAAACGCATCATTCTACGTATTAAAATGTACCACAACGTGCCTCATGTTAGATTATAAGCATACACTATTTACACATATTAGAAAACATGTGCTAAAATGTGCACAATTCTACGTATTAAAATGTATCACAACGTGTGTTAAAACTTAAAATGCACAATTCCATTTGTTGAAAATCTTCATCCCAGATTATAAACATGCATTATTACACTTATTAGAAAACATGTGTTAAAATACACACCATTTAACGTATTAAAATTCACCAGAGGACGGATTAAAACACATCATTCCACAACACACTTATTAGAAACACATGTGTTAAAATACACATCATTCTACGTATTACAATGCACCAGAGGACGTATTAAAACACACCATTCCACAACACAGTTACACACCATTCTATATATGAAAATGCACCAGCGGATAGATTAAAACACATCATTCCACAACACAGTTAATGCACCAACATACTAATAAAACGCACCACACTATGTACTAAAATGCACCATTTCAATTCACGTAATATAGATACTAAAATTACCATAATACCCTCACTTAAACATACACGAATTCCAGTTGGGTTAATGAAATCGGACGACGCAGATTAGGCCGCACGACCGCATGGGAGCTCCCCGCCGCATTTGAATAATATATATATATATATCTAAAAACTTAATAAGTCTCAATCAAGCTTATATCCTTGATTTATGTCCATCTTTCTATATGCTAATAAATTTGTACATTTTACTTTAAATGTTGTACACTTCAATGTTATTAGACAAAATTATCTCTACTACATTGTTGTTATACAAAACTACCCTTACACTGTTATAACACCGTTAGTTTTTAACTCCATCATTACTGTCATACACCTATATCTATCATATCATTTTCCTATTCCTTAATTATCATTTTAGTAAAATCATTATATAATTAATTTAATGGTTGACTATATTTTAATTAAATTTCTATGCATGGTAAATCATATATGTGTGTGTATAAAATACCTATACTATATTTGTATATATAATTAGAATTAAAAATTTTAATTATTTATATTTATTAATGTTTTAATATTGGGCATAAACTTTCGCGCATCGCGCGTACAAATACTAGTATATATATATATATATATATATAAACATTACCATGGCTCATGATGGCATATGGACCCAAGTCTATGTTCACGATCTAAAAATTTTATGTTCACAATTTTAAATTGTAATATACAAAATTACATTACTTAATGTTTACAATTTTTTGAATTTTATATTCATAATTTTATTATATAGATTCAAAAATTGTGTTATACTATTAAATATAGAGTTATGAAATTGTGAATATAAATTTGTGAAAGTGTAAACACAAAGTTCTAAAATTGTAAACGTAGAGTTCTAAAAATATAAAATTCTAAAATTATAAATATAAAGTTCTAAAATTGTGAACATGGACATGGGTCTAAGTCTACCTTGTAAGGTGGACCAGATCCGTGACCTAACAAGTGGGTTGATGACATAAATCGATCATATGACTACCGAACGCAGGCCCATAAGTTGAATGAGATGGACCCAAAGGATTATTTTGTATGGACCTAAATTACAGTATAAATTATACTGTGGACTATGAATAAGTATTGATTTATTTTTAATATGATTGCCTAAATTATCCGATGGAATCGCCCGGAACCCTCCAGACTGAAGAACCCAGATCATATACTTTGCGCTCTCCAGTCTCCATCGCACAATCGACGCTACAATTGATATACACAAGGAAAGGAAAGGAAAGGAAATGTTCTTCTTCTTGGCGGGAGGGGTAGAGCAGCAAGTGAAGCAGGTGCTCAAGAGTGGAGTTGGGAGGTGCATAGCCTGCGGATCGCGCGCCGATCTCGTCGACCACGAGAAGGTCCTCAAGCTCTTCTTCGTCCCTGTCTGGAGATGGCCCGCCGACCATCCGTCCCTACACTGCAACAACTGCAACCTCTTCTTCCCCGAATCTCTTTCTCCTCCGCACCCCCACGCTCTCAGCTGTCGCTTCTGTGGCCGGGAGATTGAGCCTGATTTCCGATTCTGCCCCTTCTGCGGTGCCGCAATCTGAAACTTCTCTTCTCTCTGCATAACTTCCTTTGTTCTTGGTAGAATGAAATAAATGGGGTAATTTTCACTTTTTGGTCCTTCTATTTTGTTGTGTTTTTTACTTGTAGCTAAATTATCATTCGTTTTGAAAAAATGATCCCTTTACACGAAAGAAGAACTTTTAAATGAGTAATTATACACTCAAACCTATCAAAATTAATCAAATAAATATTTACTGATCGATAAAATTATCATTGTGTTGATGACCGTTCACCGTCCTCATTGAAAGACCCACACTTGTGCTATTGAGTAAATCGTGATCTGAGAGATACAATTCTAGATTAAAATTACTAATAGTAATAGTATGCTATTGAGTAAATTGTGTTCTAAGAGCTATAATTTTAAATTAAAATTACTAATCGTAATAGTACAATACATGAAATGTAATCTATACCATTAATAAAAATAAAATCATTTATTTTAACTTCTTGCCAAAAACACTCTTATATTTTTACAATTTGCATAATATTGTAAAATATAATAATACAATTTCTGTTCGTAGTACAATTTTACATTAAAATATGATAATACAATTCTTAATACAATATCTGTTTTCCTACTTTTCTATATGTCATACAATAATAATAATAATAATAATAATAATAATATGAAGCAGCCTCCCAGTATGAAGACTCCATGCATCCGGATCATGTCTGTCACCTACAACGGTCTCTATACGGGCTTAAGCAGGTGTCCGAAGCTTAGTTTAAGCGCCGCCATGACTATTAATTTCTGCAGGTTTCTTGGAGTCCAAGACTGATGTTTCACTTTTCCACTTAGGGATGGCAATGTGCCCCGTCCCCGTTTGAAACGGGGGTGGAGACGGGAAAAATTTTCAGGGACGGGGACGCACCCCGTCCGCGAATAGTATATATAATTAAAAATTATATATATATATATTAATTTTTAAAAATTAAAATAATACTACCTCCGTCCCATTTTGTTTGTCTGATTCGGTTAACGAGGCTTGACTGAAATTATTTTTAATTCAATTTTTCATAATATTAAATTTAGTATTAGTATATAAAATTTATATATTTAGAAACTACATTAGAAGTACTATTAAACACAAAAAATTAAATTTAAAAATAATTAAAAATTACTAAAGAAAATAAGCAACGAAAAAAGGATTGGTTTGACCAATGAATAGTAAACAGGACAGGTAAATGGGACAGAAGAAGTAGTTTTTAAAATTAAAATTACACTAATTTAAGATGTTGACTAAAAGTTGACGGGGGACGAGGATGGGGACTATATTCCATTCCCCGCCGGGGACGGGGTCGGGGTTTCGGGGACGGGGAGTATACTTCCTGACCCCGCCCCGTCCCGTTGCCATCCCTATTTCCACTACACCGTTGGCACTTCTCGTGTTCTTTTGCTATTGTATGTCGACGACATAATCATGATGAGCAATGACTCCGCTCTTATTGATACTCTTCTACACAGGTTATTATCCACCTTCAAAATTCGGAACCTAGGTAAACCAGCTTTCTTCTTCGACATTGAAATCGTTCAACATGATGAAGGTCTCATCCTAAGCCAATGTCGCTACATGTGCAACATTTTGACATCGCATTTCAACAGTTTGGATGGACATCATCCCAAAAAGTCATACATTCCATTTGGTAATCTAGAGTGAAATTTGGATTAACAGTTTAGATATATGATTCATACATTCTGATATATTTTTGTTTGTTTGATGCTATTATGATTATTTGAATTTTAAAAGCATAGAAACAAGCTCAAAACATATTTATATGCTTGAATGGTCTTACCTTAAAGTTAACTACCTACTATCACATAATGCTTTATGTTGTATGTTAGGCTCAAGGTTACTAATTTCTTACAATAGTCAGAGACTTACTTTATATGTACATGGTATGAATATTGACAAAAAAAAAGGCTTTAGATGTGAGTTTTACTTATATATACTTGTGAATCTGAAACATTTTGAAATTTAGTGATTGATAAAATCAATATATTTTGCAGTTTGACTATTGAAACTAATTTTATGAAAAAATCACAAAATATATACATGTAGATCATAAATTAAAAGTTCAATGTCAATATTGTTTATTGAAATGTCTTGAAAAATTGGTACAAGAATTCTCAATGTTCACAAGTTAAGGCTCCTCCTTAACTGCTACTCTCCTGAGCTGCGATTATTGTCTTCATGCCCTTATTCATCAGTCTTCAATCAACTAGAGAAATAAATTCATCAAGTTGCTCTGGTTAATCTTCTGGATAAGCCCTTCGAAAGAATAATATAAGATTTAGAATTCTTTCTTGAAGATCATCAAATTCAATATGAATGAGGATGAAGAGTATTTATAGATAAGCCATTTGATTTTCTCTCTAACTGAATAACCGTTTAGATCTTCATCATGAACTTGGTCTTCAACCTAGTTCACAATTTATCTTGGAATCTTGGACTTTACAAGTTGAATAGATCTTCTAGTAAAACAGACTCAATCTAAAGATATACAAGGCTTTAACTGCACTACTTCCTAAACTAAATGTATTGTTCCATAAACAAAACAACTTGAGGGATGAAGAAAAGTAATCCTTTTTTTGTAAAATATTTATTTTATTAACAGTTTGATCTTCAACTGGAGATATCAACTTTAAAATTAATGACAAGAGAGAACTCTATTGAGCTATATTAATATCAAGAAAAAACTCTATTGAGCTTCAAAGTACCTTCAATGATTTCAAGTATCTTCAAATGTGCCTCTAAGTGTGCCTTCAACTCTTCAAGTGTCTTCAATGCATTCAAGGTGTCCTCAAGACCTCAAGTCTTCAAGTGTGATTTTTGGAATGTAATGAAGGCACTATAGTGGTGGGAATGTAAGAATTTCATTCTATTTCAAACTCTTTAGTATTTATCTAAATAAATACATAATTATTTAAGATAAATACTAATAATTATCCAAAATGAATCAAGCCACATTTGCATCTAAGTTCATGATTCTATCGTTACATTTAATTTTTTTTTTGAGTACTACTTACTTGGTTACAATGTAGTATTTGTACATAGCTTCTTTTTCAACTTAGTGTCGAACACACTCCCATCATTCATGTGAGAGTGTTAACAGGGACACCGGGTGCCACTAGACCACAAAGTCTTTGGCATCTTTACATTTAAATTTAATTATAATTAATTAAATTCAAATAATAAAACTTAGTCAAATCTAATTATGCATTTGATTAATTAATTGATTCAATAATTCAAAATTAAAATTATTTGTCCTAATTAAATTAATTCAATTATCATGGTCCAATTAAATTGATTCAATAATCCATCCTGAAACTAAGCCCTGTAATAAATTTACTGGCCCATTTGTCTGTTTCAAATTTTCTGTCTGCAGTTGCCGTTCAAAAAAGTATTGGTTGCCGATAACCTTCTCCACTTGTCATTTTGGAGAAGGCGGCGTAACTACGATTGGTTAGTCATCTTCTTCAATGGCAATTGCCGACTATTGGGGGATTAAAAGATAAAAATGGATTTTTGCTGAATTTTGTCTGTGGATATATTATAGTGATACAGCCATACAAGTTAGTAAAATTATGGCATAATGGTAGGCAAAGAATGTTCAATGATTATAAATAAGCTGATTAGGAAACTAGGAAGGAATCTAGCTAGGGTGTATAGAGTGAGAAGGATTAGAAGAAAAGGGCAGTGTAGAATAACTGATTCCAAGTATCGGGCAAGCCAGGAAGGCACCAATGGCTACAATCGGAGGCGTGTTCCGGGTTGGCCTTTTGATCGGGGGTGAGGTCGCCGCTATAGATGGAGGGGTGTGCGTCTTTTCTCATTGCAGATAGGGCGGTTATGTCGAGCAAGAATGGGGGGTTGGCCATGTCCCCTAGCACCGCCTTCACCGCCTCCATTTGGTCGGTGTATGTACCCGGATATGTCTCTCCGGTCATCGGCGTTGTCTCGCCGTAACAGCTCTTCGTCGTCGTCACCGGTCCCACGTTCCATTCCCCCGGCCTGTCAGTCAAGACCAATTCAAATATGAGAGATTAATAAAGCCAAGTGTGATGGAATTCCCATCACCATTCTAAATTGGTAGTACTCATAGGTTTAAAGTCGAGCAAATTGCCATTTTGATCCACTGACTATAAGAGTCTGTTAATTAGAATTCCCAACTTTCAAAACTATTAATTTTATACCTTAACTATTCGATTTTTATTAATTTTAGTCATTTTGGCCAAATTTCGCCGGAAAAATTTAATGCTCAAAAAATACTATTAACAAAACAATACCAGTGTGTTTATAAGAATACTTATTTAAACATTAAGTTTTTCCGGCAAAATTTCGTCGCCAATTTGGTCGGAGTGATAAAAATTGATAAAATTTGAATAGTCAAGATATAAAATTAACAGTTTTGAAAATCGTGGATTGCAATTAACAGAATCCCTATAGTCAGTGGACCAAAATGACAATTTGCTCGTTTAAACTCCGGTAGTGTCATTTAAATTTTTTGAACTGAAAATATTTAAGAAAAAATAGTATAGATACTACCTTATAAAAAATCACGAGTATTTAGAAAAAAATTAATAAATGCTCCCATGATTGATAGGGAATAGCATTTTGGTGGTGCGGTGCGGTGCGATGCAATTGGGACCTTTCTTAATGTGCATTACAGCAAAATATTTAGCTTACGAAAAATGCTATTGGACATAAAACTCCACCAAAAATGATTATTGAAAGTTTTGCAACGAGTTTTTTCCAATATTTGTCTCCCGACTTTTGAATTTTTCCTTCTTTTTTTTTTTTGGTTGTTTTTGAGCTCAAAAGCAATCATATTTTCTTTCCCATTACTGAAATTGTTACTTTTAGTGATTACATTATTAAAATTGTCACGTTTAACCCTCCATGATGACCAAAAGTGATACGTTTTTCAATAATAGGGGTCAAATCTAGTCAATTTTAACTTAATAACCAAAAGTGATAAAACATTACAATCAATAGACTAAAATTGGAATCAAACTCTTTTTGCAATTAAAACCATAAACCATTACATTCACTTTTGGCAGGAGAACAATAGACTAACTAGGCAAACAAGAATTGCAATTATTAGGGTGGGGAATAGAATTACTATTACTATGAATTTATATTTTAATTTTCGGTTTACATGAGAATTGAAAGGGAAGGGAATAAGTAATTTGAAGACTAAAATGCTTGAGGAATTGTATAATTCTAATAAAAGAGAGGTAAATTGGTCCTCACAACTCAATTTTATTCCCACACCACATAATCATGAAATTGCAATTCTTAAGGAAGGTATGTTGGACGAAGGCAAATAAAGGGTCAAGTCCAGCACCCTACCTCTCGAAAATGATGGTAATATATAAGAAAATAAAGTTGCGCCTTTGCTACTAGCTATAGGTTGTGGTGTAGTGGTACATGTTTGATCCTAACAAGTGGTATTAAAGTCAAGTTACGGGTTCAAGTCTCGATCCTAACAAGATAGGATTTGAAATTTCTCAATTATGGAATAATAAAAATTCCTTCCTACCAATCCCCATCTACCCTCCCCCCTAGTTCATATTGAGAACAAAGTGGCTACACTCTAATTAACCCTTTTTCCATTTCCTGGCATGACATCCAAAGGCAGGAAGATATTTATATACAGTCCATTGATAAGATACTGAAGAACTAGGTTCTGAGTTTTGAGTGTCGGTGAGTCTGGGTTTAGATAATTTAGGGTATTGATACAGCAGCAGCAAGTTAGAAGGAAGATGAAGAATGAAACATACCCGTAGTGAGTAGGGGAGATGCTTTGGAAGAACACTCTGCTTCTGCTCATATCAACATTAGATTCAACCCATCTTGCCCAGGTTCTCAGCGCTCTTTCTAGTGCATCAACTCGATCCATATCTTCATACATAGTCCCACCATACTCCATGTACTCCCACCTGCCACATTATTAATGCATCATCCATCCCAATAATTAACTTCAACTACAATCATCATGTTCCGCGGACCCGGTAAGTCCGACACCTTAATGGCGATCGGTCTATAAAGAAATAAAGTTGAGCCATTGCTACTAGTTATAACGGCATAAGAAAAAAAGAAGCAAAAGTAGTTGTACCCTTGGGAAGCGCCTTTGTGACTCCACCAGTGACCTGTGTTGAAAGAAAGCACATCGGCATTCCTCCAAGCATTCCCATTCCCTCTTATGTCGTCCAGTTTCAGAACCCTTTTCCCCTCAATTGTGTCTATATCCACTAGGTATGTTGCTTTGTAGTAAGAGATTGTAACTCCATAATCCTGAAATAGGAGGACAAAGAAAGGGCTCATTTCAAGGGTTGAGAAACGAGTTAATCTGCTGCAGAAATTAAATTTGAAATTTGAAATCAATCAATCTTACCAGGAATTTGAAAGAGGAGAAAGGGTCACCCCCTTGCATCTGGGTCTGTGTTCGTGGAACAGAAGTTGAAATCATACAGATCAAAGACTCCCATTGGTTGCGCCCCAATGAATCGCCCACAAACATCACACTTTTCCCTCTCATTTTCATCAGAAAATCAAGCCCGCTGAACCTACTCAACACCCCACAACAATAAGCTAGATTGCATATTTTTCCACATTATCGTTAACACAAAGAAGCAAAGAACTTGGTGCTACCTAGGAAGCTCGCAATTGGCCGGTTTCCATCGGTACTTGAGGTAATCGGTGTCGCGTCGCCCATACATTTGGCAGTTAAACCTGGGGTCAATGATGGAGCAAGCAGAATAGGAGTACAGAGGGTAAGATTCGTCATAAACCCAGCTGCCCGCAAATACATCGCAAGAAGTCTGGTTGGAATGGAGCATTGGGCTTCTATGCTGTGGATGGCTATGGCGGTTCTTCAACCCCACAAACAACATACCAGAACCTGCGTAGAAATGTAGGGAAAGTAGCCATAGGATTGTAAAAGAAGATGAAAAGGCAGTGTGGGAAAGAAGAGGCATTTGCAGAGAGGCTCAAGAAAAGGGTTTAAGAAAAAAACAAGAGAGAGAGAGAAAGAGATGAATCAGTAATGTCGTGTTGCATATGTATATTTTTATAGGGGAATAAAGGTGTGGGTGTGGTAAATACTCCGTTAGGATGTGAATTGTACTCGTATTCACTCTTACAAAAATCCCCACCTAGGCCGCTGAGGCACCGGCCTAGGCGCTAGGCGCTCTAGACCGAAGTGAATTGTTACCTAAACGTCCGTCTAGGTGGCGGCCGCCTAGCGCCTAACTCGGCCGAGTTAACTCGCCCAACTCAACATAGTTAACCGAGTTAACTCGAGCGAGTCGGCCTTGTTAATTATATTATTATATATATATATATATGACATACACCTACACATATGACTTAATTTTTTATTTTTATAGGTCGCCGCCTAGAACCCGACGCCTAGACCGCTTAGGCACTAGGCACTAGTCTATCGCCTGACTAGTGCCTTGCGCCTACTGCAATCATGCTTGTATTCGACCAGAAATCAGACTTCCATCCTGACGGAAAAGATAATGGGATAAAAATAAGAAAATGGTGGTGAGAATGGAGAGAATTTTTAATTCTTTGTCTAGGGATGGGATTACTCTTCCCACCTCGTCCCATCCCATGCTCTCAAAATATATACGTATATAAGTATATAACTATATACATTTAAGCTCCACAACACACACATATATGTATTACTATGTAAATAGTATATATATAATTTTAGAAATATTATAGCATTGGATTTGTCTTTGAGATTTATTTTTTGGGATATAAATATTTTAGTAGTACTTAAGTTGAATATATATGAACTATTTATTTAAATGTAGTTTAATTTTCAATAACTTTATAAATTAGAAACGGGGTAGGGGATTCTCATCCTCAGATAATTCCCGTGGGGATGGGGATGGGGATGGGGAGATTTTTATCTTCTCCAATGGGGATAGGGATGGGGAACGGGCTAGAACGTCGAGGTAGGGGACACCCCGCCCCTGCCCAGTTGACATATACACACACACACACACACAAGATCAAATGCGAAAGAGTTCTCGGGTAATTAAGTAGGGTGAAATCTCAGCCATGGATCTAGCCAAAATCAACAGCTTAGAATAAAGTGCGTAAGTTGATAGCTTTAGGTGTTTAACTTTAAAGCTTAAGGTTCTTAAATTTAAAGTTTAGGATATGTAAATTTATAGCTTAAGGTGCGTATGTAAAGTTTAAGGTGCATCAGTTCGATAGTTAAGGTGCGTTAGTTTGACACTTAAGGTGCGTCAGTTTGACACTTAATGTGCATTAGTTTGACACTTAAGGTGTATCAGTTGACACTTAAGGTGCATCTGTTTCAAACTTAAAGTGCATACATTTGAACCTTAAGCTGCATCAGTTCGACAATGGTGGGAGGAGATCAACCGCATCCAATTGTTAGGAAGCACTTTTTTTAAAAAAAAAAAATTCCTTCATTTGAAGCCATTAATCTAAATTAGATCAACTGCTCAAATCTCACCCCAATTTTCACTTGGGAGTTATTTCGCACATGAACCATCCCCTATATATATATATATATATATAGAGAGAGAGAGAGAGAGAAGGGTTCAGGTGCGGTTAAAGCTTCCCGTGTAGTTGTGCGGTGATCTATGCTCTTTAAAAAAAATATTCTAAGCTTCTAATCTACGCACCTTAAGTTAGATTAACATAAATATGGCTTTGTAGAGAAAATCTTATAAAGAATATTGGTTGTGCTTTGGAACTGCAAAAAAAGAAGAAAAAAAAAAGTGTGTCCTAAAGCTTTAGACTAATGCACCTTAAGAAGAGAAAAAACGCACCTTAAGAAGAAAAGCCATGCACTTTAAGTTTCAACAACTAACGCACCTTAAGCACAAAAAAAAATCATGCACTTTAAGTACAAAAAACGCGCACCTTAAGTTTGAAGAACTACTCACCTTAAGCACACAATCCACGCACCTTAAGCACAAAACTTGCGCACCTTAAGTACAAAAACCACGCATCTTAAGCACAAAATCACACACCTTACGAAAGAAACCACGCACCTTAAATTTGATCTAGGTATAAAAATTATCAAATTGGTAATCCTGGACGTTGATTTAAGCAAGATCAATAGATCAGTTTTAATCGCACAACCACACGGAAACTAAATTTTATATATATGAGAAAATATCACTTTCGTTATTGTATTAATACAAAATAGTGAGTTTTTTTTTTTAAACAAACGAGAAATTTCTAATTATTAATCAAATATTAATGTAAATATTATTGATCTTTCAATATTTATAAAGAGTCAATTTTGATCTTTACCACAAAAACAATTAAAATTCGTCATTTTCATATTGTACGTGTAAAACATATCGATCAATATACGGACAAAATTATAATTTAAAGTTCTAAACAATTAAATTTTTTATTAATAGGTTAATAAATAAAAAATGTTGTCTCGTTAAAAATAAAATAAAATCACATGCCTATAAAAAAAAAAAATAAACGGCCACTAATATTCATATTAATAATTAAAATATTAAAATTTATTATTATAGATTTAAAAACTCACAAATATTTATATTATTTTTATTGGCAAAATTTATTTTTTTCCTCTTTAACAATTTTTTTTTTATAAATTTTAAATTAAATATTATAAAAGTTGAATTATATATAGTGTTTTGGGTTCAAGTGTTCAACAATGCATGTGATATTGTGAAGGAGGGAGGTGGGTAGGAACCAGGGCTCACGTGTTAATGGCATGACTGGTCAGTGTTCAAATGGCGAACCAGCAACTTCGATTTGATCATCTTAAAAAAAATGAAAAAATGAAAAAATGAAAAAAAAAAAAAAAAAAAAAAACATCGATTTGACCATTCACGGTTGTCATTCACTAATTTTGTCAGTTTCACACGGTGGGAAAATCTATACTCCCACACAATCTTTTTTATTTTTTTATTTTTTTAAATAATAACCAAAATTATCACTAATCTATAGCAAAATTATTATTTTAATTATAGATTACCATTCTTACATAATTAAGCCATTAACTATGAAAGTTCTACTCAATTTAATCATATTTTGTCATTATCGGAATTCGGTGAAGTCTCTATGTATTTTAATGTCAATAATGTAACACTTTTCATTACTTAAAATGGTCCTCTAATTATGTAAAAATATCCAAAATAGTCATCTATGCATAAATAAGATAAGTGAAAATGATCTGTACTGCTATCAAATTTAAAAGATTATAGATGAAACTTTAACGGAAGACTATAAATTGAGTAGGATTTTCATAGTTAAGGACTTAATTAGGCAATAATGGTAGTTGATGATTAAATAAATAATTCCAAGGACCATGTTGGTCATTAAATCATTTTTAAATGTTGGAATGTGTTATGTAAAACTGTATTTTGTGATAAGAGCAGCTCTAGTGGTAAAATTTAAATATAGAAATTTTTGTCAAAGTTAAGATGTCAAGTAAGAAAGTGAAAAACAAAAAATTTAAATAAAGAAAAATAAGTCAAAGTGGCCAGTAGGTGACTACCCAATTGTGCCCAGTAGGCGTGTGAGTAACCTCATGAAGGTTTTTTTCTTCTTCTACTTCTTCTTCAACTTTGAAATTCATGAAAAAAAAACTCATATTTGCATAAGAGTTTATTACCGAAATGGTCACTCGATTATTGTGAAATTACCAACTTAGCCCTCAACAATTTTTCTTGCCCAATTAAGTTTTCGACTTTGAAAAATGTAACTAATTTGTCCTCCGTTTATTTTGGTGTTAAACATTCATTAAATCGGACCAAATTGGTAATTTTGCTATATATAATCAAGGGACTATTTCAGTAATGACTGAAATGGTCCCTTGACTATAGTGAGTTACCAATTTGGTCTCAATTTAACGGATATCAAACAGAGGACCAAAATGGTTAAAATTTTCAAAGTTGAGGACTTAATTGGACAAGAAAAATTGTCGAGGGCCAAGTTGATAATTACACAATAGTCGATGGATCATTTCGGTAATAAACTCTTTGCATAATGTATTGAATTTTTTCACTTTCTTCCACATAAACTTATTTTTCTCCAAAATTTGAGAAAAACACTTTGATTAAACTGCTTTTAAAAATAATTATAACTTACAAATACTTAATAATATTATTAAAAAAAAATTGAGTAATGGTAAAATTGAGAGGTTGTACCACTATTCTTATTTATCAACTTTAAAATAAAGAGATTAGTGATGAACCAAACAAGCATATGAAATCTCAATGCTTATTTTAATTTGATTCCATTCCCTTTCCCTCATCTATTTCTTGCCCTATTGCACGAAAGATACAAAGGAATACTTCCTTCATGCTCTTAAGCCAAGCACCCAATTACTTCCTAGGAAGGAAAATTTTAAACGAATGCTAAAACTTCTTAAAATTTAATAATTTCACACATTTGTCACTTTTATACTTATTATTATTGGTGACCAACAAGTAACTATTACTATTTTTGTCATTCAATTGTTATTCACTTCTCCATTTAATTCTCAATTATTAAATTTTTTTCTCACATTTGGTGCGCAAGTAAATTTTTGTTGCAAATGTGGCAACAAAAGCATATGTGCATCAAATAAAAATAATAATAATAATAATAGTTTGGGATCAAATGTGAGAAGTGAATAATAATTGAGAAATAAAAAATGGTTGATTGGCTTAAAAATCAAAACATATAGAGCTCTCCCCATGGCCTCGTGGCTAACATTCTCAGCGAGTAACATCTTTGGATGGAGAAGCAATGGCACCAAGTTGTACATGCATATAGGGAGCAGAACCGAAAAGTGATAGAGGGATGATTGTCTTTGATCAACCAACGGATAATGTGCTTAAGATTGGAAAGGAGAATTTTATTAAGATTCCGACGGCTCGTAGAGTCACTAGAGACCACTAAATGAGGTCACCCCTCCCTTGATCTAACAAAAATTAAAAGCACATAAAGAAAAAAAAAAACGCACAATGTAAGCACATAAGGTACCCAATAGGCGCACGCTATTGGAGGAGAGAGAATGAAGGGGTGGAGAGAGAATGAAAGGNAAAAAAAAAAAAAAAAAAAAAAAACATCGATTTGACCATTCACGGTTGTCATTCACTAATTTTGTCAGTTTCACACGGTGGGAAAATCTATACTCCCACACAATCTTTTTTATTTTTTTATTTTTTTAAATAATAACCAAAATTATCACTAATCTATAGCAAAATTATTATTTTAATTATAGATTACCATTCTTACATAATTAAGCCATTAACTATGAAAGTTCTACTCAATTTAATCATATTTTGTCATTATCGGAATTCGGTGAAGTCTCTATGTATTTTAATGTCAATAATGTAACACTTTTCATTACTTAAAATGGTCCTCTAATTATGTAAAAATATCCAAAATAGTCATCTATGCATAAATAAGATAAGTGAAAATGATCTGTACTGCTATCAAATTTAAAAGATTATAGATGAAACTTTAACGGAAGACTATAAATTGAGTAGGATTTTCATAGTTAAGGACTTAATTAGGCAATAATGGTAGTTGATGATTAAATAAATAATTCCAAGGACCATGTTGGTCATTAAATCATTTTTAAATGTTGGAATGTGTTATGTAAAACTGTATTTTGTGATAAGAGCAGCTCTAGTGGTAAAATTTAAATATAGAAATTTTTGTCAAAGTTAAGATGTCAAGTAAGAAAGTGAAAAACAAAAAATTTAAATAAAGAAAAATAAGTCAAAGTGGCCAGTAGGTGACTACCCAATTGTGCCCAGTAGGCGTGTGAGTAACCTCATGAAGGTTTTTTTCTTCTTCTACTTCTTCTTCAACTTTGAAATTCATGAAAAAAAAACTCATATTTGCATAAGAGTTTATTACCGAAATGGTCACTCGATTATTGTGAAATTACCAACTTAGCCCTCAACAATTTTTCTTGCCCAATTAAGTTTTCGACTTTGAAAAATGTAACTAATTTGTCCTCCGTTTATTTTGGTGTTAAACATTCATTAAATCGGACCAAATTGGTAATTTTGCTATATATAATCAAGGGACTATTTCAGTAATGACTGAAATGGTCCCTTGACTATAGTGAGTTACCAATTTGGTCTCAATTTAACGGATATCAAACAGAGGACCAAAATGGTTAAAATTTTCAAAGTTGAGGACTTAATTGGACAAGAAAAATTGTCGAGGGCCAAGTTGATAATTACACAATAGTCGATGGATCATTTCGGTAATAAACTCTTTGCATAATGTATTGAATTTTTTCACTTTCTTCCACATAAACTTATTTTTCTCCAAAATTTGAGAAAAACACTTTGATTAAACTGCTTTTAAAAATAATTATAACTTACAAATACTTAATAATATTATTAAAAAAAAATTGAGTAATGGTAAAATTGAGAGGTTGTACCACTATTCTTATTTATCAACTTTAAAATAAAGAGATTAGTGATGAACCAAACAAGCATATGAAATCTCAATGCTTATTTTAATTTGATTCCATTCCCTTTCCCTCATCTATTTCTTGCCCTATTGCACGAAAGATACAAAGGAATACTTCCTTCATGCTCTTAAGCCAAGCACCCAATTACTTCCTAGGAAGGAAAATTTTAAACGAATGCTAAAACTTCTTAAAATTTAATAATTTCACACATTTGTCACTTTTATACTTATTATTATTGGTGACCAACAAGTAACTATTACTATTTTTGTCATTCAATTGTTATTCACTTCTCCATTTAATTCTCAATTATTAAATTTTTTTCTCACATTTGGTGCGCAAGTAAATTTTTGTTGCAAATGTGGCAACAAAAGCATATGTGCATCAAATAAAAATAATAATAATAATAATAGTTTGGGATCAAATGTGAGAAGTGAATAATAATTGAGAAATAAAAAATGGTTGATTGGCTTAAAAATCAAAACATATAGAGCTCTCCCCATGGCCTCGTGGCTAACATTCTCAGCGAGTAACATCTTTGGATGGAGAAGCAATGGCACCAAGTTGTACATGCATATAGGGAGCAGAACCGAAAAGTGATAGAGGGATGATTGTCTTTGATCAACCAACGGATAATGTGCTTAAGATTGGAAAGGAGAATTTTATTAAGATTCCGACGGCTCGTAGAGTCACTAGAGACCACTAAATGAGGTCACCCCTCCCTTGATCTAACAAAAATTAAAAGCACATAAAGAAAAAAAAAAACGCACAATGTAAGCACATAAGGTACCCAATAGGCGCACGCTATTGGAGGAGAGAGAATGAAGGGGTGGAGAGAGAATGAAAGGGTATGAGACGAAAAGCTAAAAGATGCACAATGTAAACACACAAGGTGCCCGATAGGCGCACGCTTTTCATGCTCCGACCACTCTCCCTTTTTGTTTTTATTTTAAATAAATATAAATATTACTCCGCAAAAGACCCACAAAAAACTTATGTTATCACTCGACATGTTCTAGTAAATGTAATAATAGCGAGTAAATGGGGATGGAGCAACTGGCTTTCATGGGACGGTGCATTTAAAGTGCAAATTAAGGATTTTTGAGAATCCACAGAGATTTGATTCATGACTTGTACCTCCAGCCAAAACCTTTGTACACCCACCAAAATATCAAAATCAGCTGTAGGCAGGCACATGCCACAACAACCTTAAACTGTACATAAACATAAGTTTGGACATAGAGACAAGCTCCTCTAGTCCCCCACCTTAGACTATGTACCATTTACAAGATGTTTACAGATTAAGAATCAAAACTTTCAGCCTGCTTAACCATCAGTCACCACCTTTGTGAACAGATTGGCTTCCACAGCCTCATATCTTCTCCTCCTCTCATAGCATTTGAACATACCAACAACGTTGTTTCCAGCTTCCCTTTGATTAGGCGCTTCTTCACGTAAGCAATCCAAAGTATTTTGAGCTGGGAAGTCGTCGGGAGCTGGAGTTTCTTTCAACTGTGCATAAACAAAATTTAAATAATATTAAAGATACTGATAATAAGACATCCCCCCATTCATTAATATATGATAGATAAACAAAAGTAGATAACGGTTTTAGGCAATAGCACAGTACCACAAGAACTAGGGGAGCCGGGTGGTCATTGGTGCCAGTTCCTCCAGGTGTTCTGAGAAAAGGGATAGGATCGGAGATAGTTAGCTATCATTGACTACGAAATCATTGAAAGATGCAAGTGTTGGGATATAAAGGAAATGGTCAAAATCCCGAGGATAAAACTTCCAATTAATTACATCATCTGCGTTGACATGACATATGCAGGCAGGCAGAAACTAGTTTCAGATGTAAAATTAGCAAAAGAGGGTAGAAACATACTCTGCTGGTCCTTTGTCTATAATGTCACTTCCATCGATTTGTTCAGCTTGGAGGACCTCGGAAACAGCACTTGTCGTCCCATCCAGTTCGGCGTTGTTGCCCTTATTGGCCACTGCTCCGAAAATATGTTGGTTGGGTTCTGCAAAAGTGCATCCAAAGTCAATTTGGGGAATATATATATATATATATATATATATATATATAAAGCCTGCCAGCCTCCAGGTTGAGAATTCAATTAACCTGCTGCTGCTGTTGAGACAATTAATTCCATGGAAGGGGAGGTTCTGGCTAAGAATTTCTCGCACATGACTGTTCCATAGAAATTAAGTATATTGAAACCCGAGAGATCTAGTCTCGTTGATTCTTCCATCACAGAGAAACCAAATGAACTTATCCATGTGTTTAGCACGCTAGTAGCAGCTGGCAGAACTAGCCTCTCCACTCCTAATTCACTGAGTTTCTGGAAGCAAGTAAGCACACAGATTCAGCACCCTTATAAAACGAACTAGGGACAAATAAGTTATAACTAAACAAGTACCGGTGTTACACATCTAGGTGTATATCTCATTGGCTTTAATGTATACAAACATAAACCTAATGAACAAGAAATCCCAGAAGCCCTGCTTGCCCCAAGCAGAAGTTTAAAGAAAGGAGGGAGGGGGGGTTATACCTTCTCAAGAACATTCATCAAAATGCGACACATTCCAAGTCGACGATATTGAAAACGTGTGGCAACAAGTGGAATCTCAGCTACCTTGTCTCCATGAACCCTTGAGATGACAATTAAGGTATTTCAGGTTAGTAAATGGAAATCGTGATGGCTAAATACAAAACAGAGGAAAATAAAATCTACAATTCAAATGCTCAACCTCCACAAGAAGTAAATGAAAGAGATAGTTATTCCCAAATTGGTGTCAAAGACTAACGTTATAGGTAGAAATATTCAAATATCCATGGTTGGGGAGGGGTGAAGGGGGTGGAGGAGAGCTGCAAGATTTAAAAAGCTTAACATCATGGAATACCTTAGAGTGGCCACTGTAATCAATTCTTCATTTCTCTCCAAAATCACAGTATAGAATCCTTGAAAATTCAAACGGTTGAGTTCAGACCTGAATGTGAGATGCTTACCATTAGGCAAGGAGTAAAACCAATGTCTCTAAAATAGAAGTGAAAACAAAACAGAAATGACAAAGAGTTAAAATTAATGCATGAAATTCATATTCAGAGTAATGAAGCTATTTCATGATAGGATCAAACTAGAAAGAATGATAACAGTTAAACTATAGTTAGTCAAAGCAGCAAGAGATTTATATATATTCACCAGACACTTAACCTACAACTCATAGCTACAAGCCTACATTTTAATCAGCTAGAAGCCCAGAAGTCATTCATAAAATTTAGTTTATTCTAAGCCTGTCCTCGTATGAAACAATCATTAAGTCACAAAATGAAATAATGATCATAATCAGAAAGATATATGGAGTAACAAAATATCAACACATCATGGCATGAAAACAGAAAAATGTCATTCCAGTTTAGCCAATAAATTAAGGACGCATTCATGACCCAGTGCAAGGGAAGTAACAGATTTCTCATAGGTGAATGAATGAATCTCACCATCTACTAAAAATAATATCTTCCATGAGATCGCTCCCAGTTCGAGATTCTTTGACAGGCTCAAAACACTCATGCATCACATCAATAGCAACATTAAGCTTGCTATAATTCTCCAATGCATGTTTGTCATCTACAACATCAGGACGAGAACTATCTGGTTTTTTGTACTTCAACAATGTCCAAGTAAGGTTATCAGTCCCCAACTGAATTGGTTTTCCCAAAAGCTTATGAAGATCCACAAATATCTGTAAAGAATTTAAAACAAATATTACATAGAGTAAAAACCCCAGAAACACATGTCAGCACTTTAAGCATGCATTAAAACACTTATTAACTAATACAAAATCAATCCATCTTCTTCATGATTCCAAACCTGATCAAAGAGTATTATTCTATTCTACAATTAATCAAGTTTGCATGTCAGCATTTGACTGTGCAGTGTGCACTATATGCCAAGATTCATACATATATGCACAGAAAGAGATGCTTTTGAGTACCTGTTCACATCTATTATCACAAAACCAATATCCTTCAGGATGCTTTAGAAGACCATTATTTCTTATGCATGCAACATGATCTGCAAAAATCCATCTTAAATCAATAAGTGTAAATAAACTAAAATTGTGAGTGAGCATGAGCTTTTGTGCATATGTATATGTATACTCTAGAGTAAACCAACAATTTGAAGGTGCAAAAGAGATAGAGTTGCTTACATTGATGCTCACATTGACTACAGTAGAGAGCATTATTATCTGCAAACTGATCTTTGTTCTTATCAAATCTGCTCTGAGAACAGATTCTACAGCAGCACAAAGGACAGAACCAATCACCATCTGGAAGCTCCTGCTTAAGCAATGGAATTTAATTTAAAAAGACATGAGCATGTGTTCTGTCTTCTCATTTTTTTGTTTGTGAAGTATTGAGTTAGGACTCACACAAAAGCAACAGTAAAGCAGAAAAAGATCAGTTATTAAAAGAAATACCTTCAATCCGAGGCAGCCAGTATGAAATGCCGATGGACACCGATCACATAGGATTAGTTCACCACCATCATGACAGATAGAACATATATAGTCATTCTTACTCATGTTGTGTCTCCTTTTCTTTATGTGCAGTTCTGTCTTCCTTGCACTAATTTTCCATTTCATCTCCAGTTGGCAATCAAGTATGGAGCGCCCATCTTCCAAAATGATATTTTCTGAAGAACAGTGAGTAGTGCCTCCTGCATGAGCTGCAAAAGTACTAAGACCATAAACTTTCTGGCAGCAATTACATTTTATTCCATCATGACTTATCCGCCCCTCCCTCTTTGGATGATCATCCTCCCTTCCACGATAGTGTACTTTTGTCCGAGGCAGAATCACGTTATTGTCAATCAACCAAGATAAAATGCTGCGAGGTGTCTGATGAGAGGAAGAAGCAATCTTCCTAGCTCTTTTTGATGATCTTAGCACACGAGTTGAAGAATGAGAATCTGCAACATCTCCTGATCCAATAAAAGCCCTGGATGTATACAAATTGAGCTTTCTCTTCTTGTGCGATTTAATTGTTGGTAACTTTTCACTTGACTCCAAGAGCAATTGTTCATTACACACATGGTCCTCATCTTCCACATCAACTTGCCTTATCTGCCTTTGCCCTGTGAGATGAGCATCACTCAGAGATAATGCATTCTCCTTGATATAACATTCACAGGCTGTTATAAGTGAGTAGAATACTTTCCCAGCAGGAGACATATAGCGAAGTTCCCTCCTAACTCCCTTCCTCTGACTATAGATTTTCCAGTCACTAAAAACTAGATGTTTTTTAGCTTTATCTGCAAGTATAGCAACTCCTGGACGTCTCTTTTTGGATAATCTCTTTGGAGCCACAACCCGCACATACTCAAACACTGCTTGAGGGCAGTACACAGAATCAATAATTGGTTCGTATAGTTCTCTGCCTGCTTCTTGTTTGACTATCGATGAACACGAGGTTGAACCATCAGAGAGAGTTTTTGACATTGTCTCCAACTCTTTACAAATTTGAGAAAGTGACATTAATACAGTTCCAGAAGGTGATAAGTAGCGAAACCTAGTCATCCGCCTATCATATACAGACTCGACATTCCATCCCAAATATAAAAGATGTTTCCTTACTTTCACATGCAAGTCCAATGCGGGTCGACGATCCGACAGAGACACCCTTTTGAACTCTGCAATTGCTTCAGGGAAAGACTGGGCTTCAAGGGCAACGGGTGACCACATCAATTTGGTTTTCCTTTTTGAGTTTTTGAGCTCCTCACCAGACACCTCAGAATTTTTAAAAGGAATCAACATCCCATGTATTCCACCTGCAGTATGAGGTAAAGATGATTGTACAGAAGGTGTTGGGGATAGTACTTCATCAAGGTTCCGCATGATCAATGTATCCAAATTCTTACTGTCGTTACCAACATCTAGGTTTTTAGGTAGCACCCTTGTTTCATCTGCACTGCTGGAGGCTTCGGAATTAGGTACCAAGGAAAGGGATTTATCAATAAATTCTTTGGGCTTCAATAGGTGATTTAGTGCTGTCAAAACGGGCCAGTCCGGCCCATACGGACTGGCCCGTCACGGGTTGGGAAAAAACGGGCCAGCCCGTTTTTCACACGGGTTGGGATTTTCGCAACCCAGCATGTGGTCTACGGGCTGACGGGCTAAACAGGCCAGCCCGTCAACCCGTGTATATATATATTTTTAATTTTTTTTATTTTATTTAAATGTTTTTAAAGGATTTATTTAATTGTTATATTTAATTTATTCACATTTACAATTTAATTATAAAATTATAGACTTATACAACTATACAAGTAATGAAGTAAGTAACAACTAACAACTACCAACTAACAAGTAACAAGCATTCAACAATCAAGTGAATCAACATTCAAATTTTAACAAAACATTCAAACCATAGGTCCATAATCTTAACAAAACATTCAAATCCACGGGTAAACGGGCCCAACCCGACGGGTTGGGCCCGTTTTGACAGCTCTAATGTCATTAAGACTAAGTTCAGGAAATTCAGGTGACTGCCTTTCCTGAATAAACCCTTTTGCAGAGTTCAACAAACTTAAAAAATGCTTGCTGGTACGCTTAAGATATTCACGTTGAACCAAGGACAGTAATTCCCTCCAATAATCTCTAATGGGAAAAATCCACTCCTTTTTGTGACCATTCTTCTCCCGTACTTCAAACCAGACTTGCCTTATTGAGACTAGAAAGGGATACTTGTGCTCCAATTCCTTGACCAATTCAAGGAAGATACAATTACCACGAGGTTTCCATTCTTCAGTAACCTCATCCCAGTCCCGTGTGATTCTCAGCGTGTTGACACATACTGTCATTTCATCATCCATATCTGGAAAGAATATCATCCGGTTCTCTGAACCATCTTCATGGTCAAAGATCACACCTTCCCACCATGCATCCCGATAAAACGAATCAACACATTCTCCATAATGAAGACTACTTTTCCCAATGTAAAGTGGAGGTGGCAAAGGCCTTATCCAACCACGATAGTTATTGAACTAATTTTCACCCCCTCAACCAAGCTTGCTGATCCATTATCACATAGAAGGTGATCATATTGCACATGACATATTTTTCTTCTCCGCAAAACCACTGTACCTGTGTGCCATGAACCCAGGAACCCTTCTTCTAAACTCCTTACCTGCATAATTCTTGGCGACTATTAGATGCCAAAATGGAAAAAAAAAAAGGAAAAGGAAAAAAAAAGGGAATTCATTCTATGCAGCCCAAAACTAAATACCTATCGAAACAATAATCAAATTGAAGTATGGCTGAAAAAGGAGATATTTTGAAGGCATCAATAAATTTCTTTCCCACATTGATACTCAAGTTAACACTTTGCATGTACAGTAAACCACAACCAAGAAAATAAACTTCGATTAAAAACGAAACTTTGCTTGCTTCGATCCATCAAATTCCATGCCCATAATTGAATGAACATTCAAGAAAACCCGCATGCAACCAAGATATCAATCCCATTACAGCATAGAGTGAGAAACACATCACAATAACAGAATGCAGGGAAAATTTAGCCAACTAAAAATTAAATAAATAAATAACACATAAAAATAAAAAAGAAATTTTACCCTTACTACTCCGCACAAAAATATGCAAATAACCATATAAAGATCGTATTCTTCAATCACCATCGCCCAAGAAAAAGTTTTAGAAGAAAAAAAAAAAAAAAACCCACAGCAACCATTACCTCAACTTTTTGGCCTTCGCATAGTTTGTAATGTTGGTGATCACCCATCTTCCTTTTCACCCCTCTATTGACTTCCTGTTCAAAGTTAGCCGCCATTGGAGAGGGTTTAGCAATCCTGGAGAGGGTTTAAAGTGATAATATCAATGCGCCACGCATATGCATATTAGGAAGGTTATATCAATCAGTAAGAGGGAAAATCGGAGTGTAGCACTAGTCCGTATTTATTTCCCAATTCCCTCCAATCTAATCCAATCCTTGATCTCCAAGGAAAGGAACGCAAAGCACTCTTTAGGCTCTCCCTCCTTGTATCCATATTTTTCAATAATAATAACTCTAAAATTAATTTTAAAACTATTTCATGGGGAACGCTGCGGCGTACGGATACGGGATACAATTACAACGTGGTTCCATACCATTCGTACTCTTCTTTTGGACCCTTCTCCATTCAAATACGATGTGATTTTGCACTTTCTTCACTCCGCCTAACTCCACAATTACATATATAACAAAATTAGTTATAATATACACAAAAATAAAAAATAAATAACTTTTCAAATTGAATTTTAATTGGAGTTCATTCTGAGTTCAAGAACCATAAGGATCAAAACATATACAAAGATTTTATTTATTTTTTTTAATTTTAAATTTTGGGTTTTTATGTGGGTAACTAACTGGGTATGCACAATAATGTAATGGGACAAACCTAAAACTGTCAAAACGGGCCAGCCCGGCCCATACGGGCTGACCCGTCACGGGTTGGGAAAAAACGGGCCGGGACGGGTCGGCTCGTTTTTCACACGGGTTGGGATTTTCGCAACCCAACCCGTGGTTTACGGGCTGACGGGCTAAACGGGCCAGCCCGTCAGCCCGTGTATATATTCTTTTAAATTTTTTTTTTTAATTTTATTTAAATTTTTTTAAAGGATTTATTTAATTGTTATATTTAATTTATTCACACTTACAATTTAATTATAAAATTCTAGACTTATACAACTAATACAAGTAATGAAGTAAGTAACAAGAAACAAGCATTCAACAATCAAGTGAATCAACATTCAAATTTTAACAAAACATTCAAACCATAAGTCCATAATCTTAACAAAACATTCAAACTTCAAAGTATTCAAGTCTCACAAGTCACAACTCACAAGAGTAGAAACAAGAGTACAAGACCCACATAACCAAAAGTCCAAAACAAATCAAATGTTCAAAGTTCAAACTTCATACATAATTTAAATCTAAAAGTCCATAAATCCATAAACAAGTTAAACATTCAAAGTCCATTTGCATAATTGCAATCATCAATTATCATTTTCCAAAGCCCCAAGCCAATAGCCAATATAGCATCTGTAAAAAGAAAAAAAATTAGTAAAACAATAAATCAATAAATGAATATATAAATCTTAAAAAATAAAATTCTAAAATACCTTCATCCACCAATAACATTAGAAGCCTTCTCAATTGATTCATTGGTATTAATACCTTCATCATCAACATCTGCATATAAATTTATAAAATAAATCATTACAAATTTAGAAGTATTCATATAAAGTATTAATTATTAAATAACTATTAAATGATGATGATAATAATAATAATAATAATAATAATAATAATAATAATAATACATTAATACCTTTACAATTATATCTTTGCAACCAATTGCGAGTGCAAATGAGTGCTTGAACATTTTCCGAGAGGAGAGAACATCGATACTTTGTCAAAACTCTTGAGCCAATGCTAAAAGAACTTTCACTAGCAAATGTAGTGATTGGAATGCTCAATATATCACAAGCCATTTTGGATAAACATGGAAATCTAGCTTGATGCTCTTTCCAATATTGTAAAACACCCAAGTGCATGTTTGACTTAGTATCTAGCTTCCCCTCTTCTAGATATGTATCTAGATCAGATTTTTTAATAACACTCGCATTTTCACTAGAAAAATCGGTATACTCCTACACAATTGCACAAATCACAATTAAACTTTGAAAGCATATTAAATAAAATTTAAAATAAATTTATTAAGTTAAAACACTTACTCCAAAGTAATTGAGTTGTGGTGCATGGGAGGAATGTGCTTGAATGTGTGAAGAAGATGAAGTTGAAGTTGAAGTAGAAGCTAAACTTGTCCCATTCTCATATTGGGAAAATAGCACATACATCTTTCTCTTTACAACATCCAACTTATTTTCCCAACCAATAGGATCAAACTTTCTATAGCAATACTTGATCATATCAAACTTCAACCTTGGATCAAGAACGGCAGCAATAGCAAGAATAACACTGTACTCACTCCAATACTTATCAAATTTCATTCTCATCTTTAATGACATCTCTTGAAGAATCAAATCATCACTATTTTCATGCTCCCTCAACAAATTCTCAATTGTCCAAATTTGCATAAAATACAAATTAGAAGTAGGATAAGATGATCCAGAAAATAAATTAGTGATGACATAAAAGGGAGCCAAGAAATCCCGAATCAATTCCCATCTCTTCCATTCCTCACTCGAAGGACAACTAATGAAATGCTTGTCATGCAATACTAAACTCCCAAAAGCACATTGGTACTTCAAAGCACTATCTAACATGACATAAATTGAATTCCATCTAGTGGGGACATCTAACCGCAAGCCCACATTATCATCAATTCCTCCTACTTGCTCTACACACTTACCAAACAATATTCTTCTTGGTTCGGATTGTTTCACATATTTGATGCTTTCCCTAATCTTTTGTATACTAGAACTTGCAGCTTTCAACCCTTCTTGAACAATTAAATTCAAAATATGTGCACAACGCCGAAAATGAAAGAACTCACCATTACATAACAAACTATTTTGCAAAGACAAATGTTGTTTTAAAATAGTTTGCATGCTATCATTTGTAGTAGCATTATCCAAAGTCAAAGAAAATATTTTCTTATCAATTCCCCACTCTTTCAAACAATTAAAAACTGCCCCTGCTAACTCTTGTCCAGTGTGTGGAGGTTCCATTTTGCAAAAAGCAAGAATCTTACTATTTAATTACAGTTCTTTTGACTGCTTTAATTCTTTTTTCAGGAATCTCTTCTTTTTGTTAGAACCACGCACTATTAGTTTACTTTTGTTGGGAATCTTTTCTTTATGTAAAATTTTTGCTTTGGAGAACAATCATCATTTACATTTGTTGGTTCGTCTAGTATTTTAATTACGAAATATTTTATTTAGTGGCACCCGATTGCACTCCCATAAGAAAGGGAGTGAGTTCGAGCCTCAGTGGAGGTGACTGTTCTCTTTGTGCTTCAGTAGGTTGAGAAAGTAGTTATGAACAGATACTACATTATAACAGAGTCAGTATTACTAAAAAAAATAATCAATCACGATTTCACAAAATTAATCCAAGGCGTGAGACACTCACACTTTTCTTAAAATTGATTTGCTTCCTCATGATGATGATAGGAGCGTTAAAATGTCAATTTTCCAAGATACAATGAATTACAATATATATACTTGAGCACTCAAATATAAAAGTTCTCGACGAACTTGAACAAAGAAGAACACTTTTTTGAAATTTTTAAGGAAATGTTGGCATAATTTTAGAGGGATAGAGAGAGTTTTGTAGGAGAGAAAACTAATATTTTGGGATGTCAAAAGATTGAAAATATTCTGCCCAACACATGATATTTAAAGGAGAATGAAATTCATTTGCATTCATGATATTCAAAATTGAATTTAAAATTCAAATTTGTAACTCCCATAATTGACAAATTAATTTGGAGTAAGGCAACACATCCTCTCCTCTAATGTAGTAAAGCAACACATAAGGTTCTTTTGGAATTTGATTTGCACCACCTCACCCCATGTGCACGAGAGAGAGCATTCATGCTATACAATTCAAACTTCTTTAAAAGTTGAACTGTATTAATACTATTGCAAGCCCACATCCCTTTGCAAATATGAAACAAATGCTACTTAAAAATCTCTTCAAACTCAATTTTTCCAACTCAGTGTTACCAATTATCCATTTTAGGTGTATAATACATCAAATTAAACCTCTAAACTAGGAGAATCTAAATGTACTTTGAGCCAATCCAAATTAGTAGTGGACTTCACTAAAAATTATACCTAAAAATGGCCACTTAAAGTGTAAATTTTTGCTAATATTTTCCAACAACATCTAAACCAATCTATATTTTCCATGTTGATAGATGCATTTCTAAAGGGTGATTCTGTAAGCATATAAATCACGTAATAACATAAACACGTGATATACATATCTTTAAAGTACTAACCTCCAGCAATAGCTTCTGATTGATGAAGGTTGTGTAGTCACGGGACTGCAGTAGCAGAGTAACAATATAATTTCTCTCACTTTCTCAACCCTCTCTTGATGGTGTATGAGGAATGAAATTGTCAAGTGGTGAAAAGGGCTATATATATACTATCCATATGCCATCAATATGGTAATTGTATCCCTCCCCTAATCACACTTCTTATCATAATTAGGTCTTACCTTAATTAATATAGAATCTTGTATGGAAGTGATGCACCATATAATAGATTACCTTAATTATAATAAACTTATAACCTATATTATAATAATGTAATCGTGGTAAGTGTTACATTCTCCACTTGGTGCAAAACTCCATAACCCAAAACCAGAAAACACCAACCATAGTGATATGTCCTCTTTAAAACGAGTAGCATCCATTATGATTAAATGAAAACTAAATTTGAGCACTTAATTTTAGGAAACTTAATGAAACAAACCCTATGTTTATTTCAAGTCCAACTGAAGTACATTATCTCAATAAAATAAAGGTGTACAAACTTAAATGAGATAAATGCCTGAAAGCAAAAGAATTTCATTAAAACTGAATACTGAATGTATATATACAAATTACAAAGTGGACGAAAGTCCAATTTCTTTAACTAGATCCTTGAATTTAACTGAAGGCATGCATTTAGTCAAGGGATCTAGTAACATAAACTCAGTACTAACATCAATTTTGTTCTTGACACACTTCCTAATGGCTAAGAACTTGATGTCGAGGTGCTTAATTCGACTCCCACTTTTGTCATTCTTAGCTAGGAAGACTTCAACTGAGTTGTCACATTAGACTTTCAGTGGCTTAGATATAGAGTCCATAACTCTAAGCCCAGAGATGAAATTCTTGAACCACACACCTTGTGAAGTGACCTCGTAACAGGAAACGAACTCGGTTTCCATGGTAGAAGTAGTTATTAAAGATTATTTTCGAAAATCAACACAACCAACGTAGTTCGTATTAGAATAACTGACAACATCTAGGATGTCCGTCTGCCTAAACCCAAACACGTAACTCTTAGTTCCTTTTAGATACCTCAAAACTCTCTTTGAGATGAATTATTTCACATCACGAAGCATATCCTTATCATTGGTGGCAAGCAAAATGTCATCCACATATAATACAAGAAATCATATTTTACTCTCACTCACCTTCTGGTATATACAATAGTTAAGAGGATTTTCAACAAAACCAAATGAAGAAATAACCCCATCAAACTTTATATACCATTGACGGGAAGCTTGTTTTAGACCGTATATGAATTTCTTAAGCTTACATACTAAATTCTCACCACCCCTAGAAGAGAAACCTTAAGGTTATTTCATATAAACGTTCTCTTCTAGATCACCATTATGGAAAGCAGTTTTCACATCCATTTGTTGCAACTAGAGATTAAAATGTGCAACTAAAGCCAGAATGACTCGAAGTGAATATTCCTTTGATATAGGAGAAAAAGTTTCCTTGTAATCGATTCCTTCCTTTTTGAGTAAATCCCTTTGCAACAAGTCGGGCCTTGTGTCTCTCAATATTGCCTAATGAATCTCTTTTGGTCTTAAAGACCCATTTGCAGTCAATAGCCTTGGCCCCATTAGGTAACTCAACAAGATCCCACACCCCATTGCTCTTCATGGAATTCATGGCTTCAAACCATAAGTTCGACTGTGCACAATTTTGAGAAAACGTTTCAGGATCACTCTCGACTCCTATGTCAGATTCTTGTAGATACGAAACATAATAACTAGGAACAGCTCGTGGAATCTCAACAGTAGGTGGTATATCTATAGGCGGAACTGAAAGAACACTGCGGATAAGGACAACACCACTAGATGATGTAGAAGGCTGAGAGTCCGTATGATCAAATGAAGGAGCTAAGTCCTTAAATCGATCGCTCCCACTGATTAAGTCATCTTCAAGAAACTTAGCATTCCTTGATTCCACTATCCTAGTAGTATGAGATGGACAATAAAACCTATAACCCTTAGATGATTGTGCATATCCAATAAAGAAAGCACTAATGGTCCTAAGGTCAAGTTTCTTTTCGTGTGGGTTATAAATCTTTACCTCAGACGGACATCCCCAAACACGCATATGTTGCAAACTCGGTTTTCAACCTTTGAATAACTCAAACGGTGTCTTAGGGACAGTCTTGGTTGGAACGCGGTTTAATATATACGTTGCTGTCTTAAGTGCTTTAACCCACAACGACTTAAGAAGCTTGGAGTTGCTTAACATACTCCGCACCATATCAAGAAGGATCATGTTTCTTCTTTCAGCTAGACCGTATGCTCTTGAAGAAACTTAACAAGGAGACAAGGTGCTTATCCATTTTTAGTGTATCTACCCTAATATTCATCACCTCTGTCAGATCTAACTATGTGTATTTTCTTGTTACATTGGTTTTAACTTCAACTTTAAATGATTTAAAGAACCCAATGCTTCAAGCTTATTATTAAGTAAATACACATAGGAAAATCGTGAGAAGTCATTAATGAAAGTGATGAAATATTTCTGACCGGATATTGTCATATGTCAGTATGAATAATTTCCAACAATGTTGTACTTCTATTAACACCTTTCTTTGACTTGTTTGCCTACTTACCCTTAATGCAGTCAATGCAAGTCTCAAAATCAGTGTAGTCTAGAGTATAAAGTACTCCATCCTTTACCAATCGTTTTATTCACTCAAGGGAGATATGATTTAATCTCCGATGCCATAACATTGAGGGATTGTCGTTAATACTGCACCGTTTTAGTGCTGTTTTGAATATGTAAAGAATTATAAGCTGAAGCATTCTTTAAGTTAAGACGAAAGAGATCATCGGACAATGTACCAGTACCAACACAGGGAAAATTACGAAATAACTTGAAATATTGGTATTAAATTCAAAACTGAAGGGTACAAGTCTAAAAAAACTGAAATTAAGTTCCTTTGATAAGTTAGGAACATACAATGTCTCATCTACATCAAAACTATCCAAAACTAAAATGCAAACTCCGACATCTTCTACTGGTGACACAATCTTGTTTTTAGAGAAGATGCTACACTCAGTTCCCTTCGACTGCCTCAGTCTTGTTATGTCCTGCAAGGGGTTTGCAATGTGGATTAACTTCTGACATATTGGATTTGAAACGTATAAAAGAAGAGGAAATATTACCTTTTTGGGACATCCACTTCTTAAACTTGATACAATCTTTCTTCATGTGTTCCTTTTTTTTACAAAAGAAACACTTTTGTATCTTCTTCATGTTAGCTTTTGGGGTCAGTTTCCCCTTTGTTGCTGCAGTGAATCCCTTAGCTTTCCTAGATTTCCCTTTAGGCTTTGTTGTGGCTAACATAGCAGTCTCCCCAACCTCTTCACTAAGCCTTTCTTCCTCTTGTGCACACATGGTTATCAATTCATTGATAGTCCAGTTATCTTGATGTGTGTTGTAGGAAATCTTAAATGGGCTATAATATTGAGGGAGGGTGTTAAGTGCAAAATGCACAACAAATGTATCTGGTAAAATTAATCCAAATTTCTTCAATTGCGCTGCAATATCCCTTACTTGCATGATATGTTTGCGCGTGCCCTTAACCGTGGAAAGATGAAGACCAACAAACTTCATGATTAGAGTACTTGCCAAAGCTTTATTCGATGTAGCATATTGGTCATCAATAGCTTTAGACAAGGTTTCGACTTTATCAAAATGGTGAACTGACCCACGTATACTTCTTGGAATTCGTGTCTTAATGAAATACACACACAACCGATTGGACCTAGTCCATTGTGCGTGAAATTTCATGTCATCCTAAGTGTTATCATTATTGATAGGAGGATGTTCTTTATTTTGAATAGCGAAATCTATCTCTATCAACCCTAAGTGTAGGATAACGTCTTTCCACTCTTGGTGATTATAATCGCTTAGCATAGGAACATCAATCACTATTGTGTTTTGAGTTGGGATTTGAGGAAGTTCTGTAAAGAATAATAAATGCTTGTTTAGAATTTTCGAGGCTCATAATAGAGAGAGAGTAACTGAAGTACATAATACTACCAATGTAAATTATGTAAAAGACAAATTCGTATGCCATAAAAGTTGCCTGTGGGCTAAATTTTTATGCATAATGAATCTATCAAAACTGAATGGTAGAAACGGAAATGGGTACGGTTTGGGTATGATTTTTTCACCCTTAATGACAAACTTACCAAACTATATGCTGATACATAACCCTTGTGGGCAAATTATGATTATAGTTTAGTATTTCATCCTAATTAACCCTACAAATATAACAAAATTGCCTGTGTGCTAAATTTTGTCATATAACGCAGAGTTAACTACAAGGTTCTTGCCTAAACTTTATGTGATTAATACCTAATATGTAATTTCAGTAAATTAAAGATGTTGTGGCTACTCTTTAATTGACCAAAATTAAACATAATCACAATGGCAAGGGTATTTAAAATCTAATCAAACAAATAAAACCAAAACATGATAGACAATCCTTAGGTATACTCCCAAGAAAGTTGGTTGGTGCTAAGGCTCCATTAAGAACCAACTCCTTAAATAGAGTAGCGTTGCAAGGGGACTGGTAGCAATATGGCGGTTTCAACCAGCAAGGCGTTTTAAGCCAGGGCCAGGGAACTAGTATTCCTCCCCAAGAAACTTCCCTGAATCATGTGTTCTCATATTTGAAGTAAAATCGTTTGGTTGATCTAAGAATGTATATTCACCTAAGGATAACGCTTTAAATATGGTAAAACTATGAAGAGTTTTATGTACTTTAGGTGCTTTGAAATCCTTTAAAAAAAAAGGACAAACGGAGTATTGACTAAAAGAGTAAGTATATGCATAATCTATTCTTAAAGGCACTAAATTCACCTAAAAGGCACTAAATCATTCATAATAAGGATTTTATTCAGTCAAATGCTCTAAATTCAATCTTAATGAACATGCTTTTCCAAAGACGTAATTATAACAATCAAATAATTATTGCAATAAAACATATAAGGCATGCTTAGATAATGCATATCAATTACTCATACTCCATAAATAAATTGTAACACTTAATACAGTTTAACTGAAAATTCAATATTAAAATTAAAATTCAAACAAATTTAAAAAACTGAATAATTTGTTCAAAATTGAATAATAATTTTAATATGGACTTCAATTAAACATTCAGATTGCAACACTTAATGCAATTTAAACTAAAATTCAATATTAAAATTAAAATTCAAACAAATTTATAACTTAATAATTTGTTTAAAAAAATGAATAATAATTTTAATATTGACTTTAGGCAAAATTCAATTGGATAAGTGAAGAAGGCCTGATGAAGATTATAATTATATATAAAAAAAATGAAGTCAGCACAAACCAACACAGGCCCAATTTATTTTTATTTTTTTATAAAGAGTCCAGGTCTGGACGAAATGGGCCAGACCCGGCCCAAAACTTAAGACCATCAGCCTTCACCATCTTCTTCACGATTCATCCTTCTCGCCTTAGCAGTAGCCATGGACGGTCACCGGCAGTAGCGCATCGACGAGCAGCAGCTATGGACGATTGTCGGCATTGCCTGAAAGGGAGAGAGGTGGCAGCGATGCAACCGGGAAAACCCAGCCCTGCCTCCGCCGCTCAGCCTCGACGCAACGCCAAGACACCGCCGCTGTCCATTGTCCGCCCGCCTCAACCGCATTGCGAATCAGCCGCGCCAAATGCTGTTGTCGCACGCCAGCTTTGACCAATCCGTCGTCCTCCGTCGCTCAAGGCCGCCGGCGAACAACAAGAATCCGGCGAGCAGCAGTTAAGAGGAAATGGCGTATAGTAGGGAAGAAGAAGAAAAAAAAAATGGCGTAGCAGCAGACCAAAAAAAAATTTCCAATTGATTTTTATATGTTTTCAAAGTTGATTTTTATATGTTTTCAAAGAGAGTTTTGAGGTATCTAAAAGGAACTAAGAGTTACGTGCTTGGGTTTAGGCAGACAGACATCCTAGATGTTGTCTGTTATTTTAATACGAATTATGTTGGCTGTGTTGATTTTCGAAAATCAACTTGGGTACATCTTTATCATGGCCGGTGGGGCTATCGCGTGAAGAAGTGTTAAAGATTCACCTTTCCATCCTTCAATCATTGTTTTGATTTCTTCTTCATATGTGCAAGTAGCAATTTTTTCCATGATTTGTTTCTTTTTGACAAATAATTTTTTTTTTTTTGTTTTGACAATTTGTTTTGGTGATTGCTTTTTGTACATTAGAGGAAAGTCTTCAAAAAAACTTGTTGACAATAGGAACTCCATAATTATCCATATCTGTTTTGTTCCACCATTTAATTTTGTGTCTTCTTCTAAAAAATACGAATAGTGAACTCTTCTTTTTGGACTTCTTCAATTGAGAATTCTATCATAAAGATTCATGGTACCTGAAATTTATGAGAAAATACCTATCTAAGATGGAGAACTTGAAACTTTATCTAGCAATTTTGCCTTGGTTTTAAATAATTTTTTTTACATCAATTACAATTTGAGGAATAATATATTTGTCAAATCCATAATTGGTCCACCATTGTTGAAACCAATATGGAGTGGGGTATTTGAAGTCCTTAATAAAATAGAAAAAATAAGATAAAAGATAAATTGTTAATTTTTTTTTTTAAAGAAATGCACAAAACTAAGCCACTATATAATCCCTAGAGCAAATACCAATTTTGGTCCCACGACTATTAGCAAAATGACAATTTTAGTCCACGTGTTTAATTTCTACCAATTTTGGTCCCACGACTATTGTTTCAGTACCAATTTTCATCAACGACTATTGTTTTAGTGACAAAATTCATCGCGCCGGTCACCCATCCGTTTAAAATGTGCAAAAAATATAAAATTGTTAAGAGTATTTTCGTCATTTTCAACTTAATATCCCAATTTGAGCATGAATAAATGGATTAAAGTCCTAAGATCGATCAAAATTCGCATTTTTCCTCCTCATTTTACCTTAATTTGAGGAGGAGAACTGTAAATTGTGATCGATCTTAGGGTTTAAATCTCTTTATTCAGGCTCAAATTGGGATATTGAGTTGAAAAGGACGAAAATACCTTTAAAAATTTTAGATTTTGGCACGTTTTAAACGGATGGGTGGCCGGCGTGATGAATTTTGGCACTAAAACAGTTGTCGTGAGACCAAAACTGGTACTAAAACAATAGTAGTGGACCAAAATTGACAGGAATTAAACATGTGGACTAAAATTGTCATTTTGCTAATAATCGTGGGACTAAAATTGGTATTTGCTCATTATCCCAATATGTAAATTCATTGTTAACAATTTGTTGTTTCTTTTATAACATCGGTTCTCTCCCTTGGTTAGGTGGTTGGCTCCAATATGCAAGAGAATCTTAACTTCACAATATCTAATTTTATTGGTATCAGTGGGCTTTGGCCAGTGACTTTGATTTTTGACTCTTTAGTTTTCAATACTTGCTTGAAAGTATAGAGTGGATGAATTTATTATTGTTTATTGTCTAGTTTGGTTGATGAAGATGAGAGTTAGCCAAAAGCTGTAAATTTGTTTTCTAATTTTGGAAAATGAGGTTTTGTTTGTGATAAAATTTGGTTTAAGTTGGTAATTGGGCCTAAGATGGAACATTGGTATTGTTGTACGATTTGAACACGGTTGTGGAAATGACAAATGGGGTGGAACAAGTTTATATTTTTCTTCATTTTTCGAGTTATTGTTTTCCCAACGTTTCCCTGCAAAAAATTCACGAGTAATAAAGTTAGTAATTGAATTTTCATTTCTAGAGATGTGAATAATGTCAGAATAAAAAATTAAATGAAGTGTTTGCCATCTAGTAAAAATATGTTTTGTGGCAAAGATTTTGACGTTCTTTTGTAAAACATCTTAAGCAGCCTTATTATAAACTCTTAATATAAATTTTTGGTTTAATAAATCATCTTCGAATTTTGTTACACATAATACAATAGAAAGTTTTTTTTTTATTGTTGAATAATTCGATTGAGCTTTATTACATACTCTTGAATGATATTTAACAAAATGATATTTTCCATCAATATTTTGTTTAAAGTATTCCATCATATTCTTTAACAAAGGCATTTGCCTCAACAATTCTCTTAGGGGGTGTATTCAATAGTGACTTTCATAGAATTTTAAAAACTTTTATGAACTTTAAAAGTTTGGAGGTATTCAATTCAAACTTTTAGAGAGTATTTAAAAGTCATGCGGTATTCGATCAAGATTTTTAAAGAGTTTTTAAAAGTCACGTGGTATCTATACTATTAATAAAAATAATATCCGCAACTTTAACTTCCGGCTCAAAACACTCCTATACTATTAAGCATTGCGTATTATTGTAAAATATGGTTATACAATTCCTATTCGTAATAAATTTGTACATTTAAATATGGTAATACAATTTTTAACAAAATATATTTTCTCGTTACGTTTCTATTCGTTATAGAATTCTTAATTAAAATTACTAATCGTAATAATACAGTTCATATATTTTTTCCCGCAATGCAATCTATACTATTAATAAAAACAATATCCCCAACTTTAACTTCCTGCGCAAAACACTCCTATACTATTAAGGATTGCGTAATATTGTAAAATATGGTTATACAATTCCAATTCGTAATAAATTTGTACATTTAAATATGGTAATACAGTTTTTAATAAAATATATTTTCTCCTTACGCTCCTATTTGTTATAGAATTCTTAATTAAAATTACTAATCGTAATAATACAGTTCATATATTTTTTCCCGCAATGCAATCTATCTATACTATTAATAAAAACAATATCCTCAGTTTTAACTTCCAGCCCAAAACACTCTTATACTATTATGGCTTGCGTAATATTGTAAAATACGGTAATACAATTCCTATCCGTAATACAATCTTTATATATATAATTATATATATAAAAACAAAATCCTCCAAAACGAAATCTTCCTTCCCGCCCAAAACATTGTACATTAAAACAATTAAAAAAATAGAATAATATTAAAACAATAAAATTCCTATACTACAATTCCAATACAATTCGTATAAACAATAGAATAATATTAAAATAATACAATTCCTATACTACAATTCCAATACAATTCGTATAAAATAAATCTGCTGTTAAAACACGAAATCCAATACTACAAAATCTCTATCTTTATTATATTACTAGTTTTATACGCGCATTGCGCGTATGGGTTAATGCCCAATGTTTATATTTAAATAAATATTTGAAAGTATATTAATGCAAGATTATATAGGAGAAGTTTATACATGTGTAATTGAATGTCGAACTTTTTTATTTAAATATCTAACTCAAAGTATATGAATCCAAGATAATATAGAAAATTCATTATAATTATTACTAAAATAAATGTTTGCAACCTTGTAAAATCGATAGTCTAAATATTTGGTCTAAAAATGATAGTCTAAATAAATACTACTTTTCATTTGAATTTTTCTAAGTGTTCTTAATTCTCTTTTGAGTAACATTGTCACTGTCTTCATCTTTACTATTTGTTCTCTTCCTTTTTGTTGGTAGTGTGTTATTTGCAATTCGGTTATTGTTGGTAGCATAGATGACAATGTCATGCAATGAGATTATGATATAGGAGCTATGGACTTTCCTTTAGGTGTTCTGCTTGGGGTTCATTTTGTTCAACCATTATTGTTGAATGAGTTATTGTGGATAAAGAAATCCATAGTTTAAGAAAAAAGATTAAAAAATTTAAAAATTTAAAATATTATATATTCCAAAGATATTAAAAGGTAGTTTCTCGCTTCAATTTGTTTGGTAATATGTTATTTGAGTATTTTCATTGTCAACAAATCCCCCAGTAGTTAATATGATTGGTTCCAAACTATTCTTTTTTATTTTTTTCATGGTATTAAAGAAATACATGGTATCATTTTTTGGTGTAAATACTAATTTATTTAATTCAATAAGAGTAAAATAGAGCAATTTCACTTCAATTTGTTGGGTTATTTGAGTACTCTCTTTGTCAACCATTCCCCAACTAGTTAATATAATTAGCTTCAATTTATTTTAATTTTTTTTCATAGTATTAATAAAATACTTGGTAAATAAATATATAACATTATTTTGTACTATAACTTTGATATTTAATTACAAGATATTGTAAAAATATGATAATAGACAATGTAATGAATATCAATTGATAAATTTGAATGTAAAGAATCTTTGCATGAGAGAAAATAAAGACAGTATAACTAACGAAATTATTTCTCTTATTTAATTTAATTTTTTGATAATGGATAATTTTTTCAAATAAAGGTATTGTAGACACATAATTCTAAATTAAAGAAATACATATGTATTATTTTTTGTTATAGCTACTAATTTATTTAATTTAATAAGAGTAAAATAGAGTGAGAAACTTAATTATGTCAAATTTGATTGAGATGAGGTTCGAACCTAAGACTTTTCTTATAGAAATTAATGGTTAAGTTAAAAGTTAACGAAATACTAACAGAGAAGAGAATATTTAACGGAAAACTTAACGGATAATCATAAAAGTAAGGTTAAATTAGGTAATCTCTATTAATAATATTAATTTGAATTATCTTAACCATCTATTTGATTAAATAATTCATCTGAACCATCCATTTAATTAAATAATTTGACCGCCATTTTTTCTATCCATTTTAGACCTAACTCTCTTTGGCTCTTATTAGTATAGTAGATATATATAAAAACAAAATCTCTCAAAACGAAATCTTTCTTCCCGCCCGAAATATTGTACATTAAAATAATAGAATAATATTAAAACAATAGAATAATATTAAAACAATACAATTCCTATTGTATCACAATTCTACATTGCAATTCCTATCATACTACAATTCTATTGTAATAAGATACAACCTTATATAAATCCCTAATCCTATATTGTGAACTTTAAAAGAGAAACGCAAAACGCAGTGCAATTATTCCAGACCTCTCCACCTTCAAATCTGCAAATTCTGTTGTTGCGATCAAGATATTGTTTTATTTAATATTGCTCAATTTTGTATTGTTTTATTTAATAGGAATAAAATCATGGTCATGTTTGGTCATATTACTTTATTTTGTATTTATTGTTATGCATTTTTTATGTTGTTAGTATGCTGTCTTGTTTTTTTTTTTTTT
>NC_044922.1:21303654-21305395 GCF_003576645.1 Ipomoea triloba
TTTTTTTTTTTTTTTTTTTTTTTTTTTTGAGTTTTTTCAGCTTTTTGCTTGGTTTTTTAAATTTCATGATCTACCTTAGGGAACTTGCATCAATTTACAAACACATGTTTAAATTTAAAAATTTTGGATCGTTAAAGGCTCCGAGAGGAGTGGATAGCAATAAGCTAATTGTTAAATTCTTCTTAAAATTTTGTTCTATACTGGATGTGTTCTATACTGCACAAACTAATATTATTAATTAATTGGTAACAAAATTTTATTTACCAAATTATGACAATAATTAAACCATTATAATTGTGAGAATAATGAAAACAAATTCGGCCTAATTTTATAAGAAAAAATAATTTATTAATTATTATTTATATCAATAATAATAATTCAAATACTTATTTATACTTCTATATCTATACTACTATTAATGAATATAAAATAATCCTTTGTGAAATTTCCGCCCAAACAATAGTAAAGATAAAATGGAAAAGAAAACTGATTTTACTAATTGATTGAAAATATAAAAACATTCTAACGAAAAAAGAAATGGAAATTAGGCAAATTGGAAAGGAAAAGGACATTACTAATTGACTAAAAAATTATTTTTAAAAAACTTTTAAGAAAGTTAATTACACTTTCCTTTTGAAAACTTTAAATTATTTAAACTTAAAAAAAATTAATTAAACATGTGTTGTTAGATTATTTATAATAATTACAATTAATTCATTCAACTATCGAGGAGGAAGAAAAAACTAAATGCGATACAGTAAACATGAATATACTTAAGTTATAAAAGTATACTTTCACATATATTAGTGTAATTGACTATTAATAATTGTCTAATAATTATTATGATAATTAAACTAAACATCGGTCGTTGAATTTATTTTTATAATAATTATAATTATAATTAAATTATTTCTAATTTTTCTCATATTTATTTTAGTAATAATATAATTACATAAGTCATATTACATATTGATCTTTTTAAGATAATTGTAGACAAACAAGTCATATATTATCAATTAATTGAGTAATACTTTTGCACTAATCTTATAATCAAATAAATGTAAATGTTCAATATAATTTTTTTTATAATTTTATCTTTATTTTTATTATCTAAATATATAATAAAAAATTTATATGTACATCGCACAGGTAATTGGACAATTATTTGTTTTAATTCAAGTAAGGAAAACATCAGAAAACATAATCGGTCCAACAAATTTCATCAATTGCGCTATATAATATTTAATGTTATAATTTATATAATTGTATATCGATCCAAATATTCTTAAAATAATATAGAAAATCAATTCCGTGCAACGCACGGGCGAAAATATTAGTTCAATTAAAACTTTTAAAGAATCTTTAAAAGTCATGTGGTATTCAAAAAGTTATGAATTTGTAAGGACTTTTTAATTTTAGAACTTCTGTAGACTTTTATATATTTTTTCTTGTCAAATATAAATAGTTGAAATCGAACCCTCAACCCCAAGATTTCAAAATTTTCATTCTACCAACACTAAAGGTTTTTTTTTTCTCTCTCCCTCTATTTAAACTCTATTTTTTTTCTCCTTATTTAAAATTTTAAACTTTATAAACCTTATACCTAAATTCAATCAATTATTTTTTCTTCATTATCCTATATTTTCTACATACCTAAACTCTACCAATTTTTTTCTCTCTCCTAAACTTTACAATCTTCCTCTAAAAATTCAAAATAATATTATTTTTATTTCATTGTTGC
>NC_044922.1:21307893-21362492 GCF_003576645.1 Ipomoea triloba
ATATATATATATATATATATATATATATATATATATATATATATATATATATATATATATATATATTATTAATTCTTTTTATTTTATGCAAATAGTAATTATATATTTTTTAAAATATTAATTTCTCAAGAAAAAAGTAATTATATTTTTAAATATTTTATTTGAACAATTCTATAACTATAAATTTTAGTGTTCAATATTGTTATGAATTGCTTATGAAAGTTTGTAAGGATGTATTCAATTTAGAATTTTAATGACTTTTTTAGACTTTTTAAAATAAAAAAGTTAGATAAAAGTTTATGCAAGTTTTTTATATAGACTTTTATAGAGTCTTACAAAGTTTTAAAAAGTTTTGAACGACTCTATGAAAGTCAATAAAAGTTTATATATTAAAATCTATCATTTTAAAAGTTTTTAAAAATCTACAAAAGTCATAATTGAATACACCCCCTTTAGCCTTTGGATCACAAATTGTTAGATAAGGTAATGTTTTAATGTGTTTTTTTAAAAAAAAATAAAATTAAATAAAATAATTTTATTATCCTAGTTTCCTCACTTATCTATAGTTTATGATCTCTTTTAAGTTTATCAAACAAAGGTTTGCAAATTTGTATAAAAGACACCAAAATAATTAAGAAATCTCAAAAATATTTGTAATTGAGTTTTATCTTTTATATCATTAGAAAATTTATATGCAACTCTATAGATCTCTAGATATCATTTCAATATTTTATGCCCTAAAAGTCTTATTTTGGTTTGGAATAATTTTATTTTTTTGTTTAGATAAAATTAATCCATTTTGTTTAACAACTTTTTACGGAGTAATATATATTAAAATGTTTTTTATGTTGTTCTAGACTCTCACTAAAAACTAAAACATCATTTGCTTACACTATCATAAATGTGTTGTTCTAATCTTAAACTCTAGCCTTTTCCCCAAACACTAACCTATTAGTAGTATATCCTATTAGTAGTATATGTTTAATGTAATACCAAACCTAATTGGGATGAGACTCAAACCTAAAATCTTACTTACAGAAAGCAACAATGATGTCATTAGACCACACGGTACTTGGATGAGTTTATAGCAAAAATGCTTTTTTTTTTCTTTTATAGTTTTATGAAAATATTTTGAGGGAATTAATTCGTACTCAACAAAATTCATGTCCACCCTACATTTAATATAGCTATATATTCCACTTAACTCAAAATCTTTAATTCTTATTTTAATTTCTACATACCATTTTTGGAATCTTATTTTTGTTATTTCATTAGTAAAATCTTCATCCCTTTGTAATTCTATTTCTTTATGATTAGAATAGTTAACAATGTTGTTTTTTTCCTAATCTATTTTTTTAAAACTATTTTTTCTAAGGTAAAATCATTTCCAAGTTACAATATAATGAATGCTATCTTCAAACATTTGAACAACCTCTTCAAAAACTGTAAGTTAATAATGTTGAAAATTTTAACTAAAATGACAAATTTTTTGAGTGGCTATTTTGTGGTACAAATATATGTGGGGGTTCACTTTCGATTTGGACCGGGCCAAAGTCGATTCGGGTTCTTCGTAATGAGACGAAGAATTTGATATATTGTACGCTTAAAATAGATAATAACTGAATGAGAAATTGATTCTCAAATTGAACATATTTGAGAGAAATCAAAACTTAATCCTAAGTTTTGGTGCTAATTAAGATTAGCACTATAATAGTGCTAATTACTTAGTACTTAAGTGAAGTGCTTATAGCACTTTTGGAAATGACAGCACTTCTTCGAATGGTGCTATGTAGCACCTTACGAATGGTGCATGACATGCACCTTACAAAAGGTTTTCGAAAGGTGCATGCTTAGCAACCTTTTGAAATGTTTCAAAAGGTTGTGTTTCTATTAGACGTACGGACTTCTCGGCCACTCAAGTGTTTTGAAACATGTTATTAATGGTTGGTACGAATTAATTGTATATTAATTTCGTAATGGCAAATATTATTTCGAAAATAAGTATGACTGTTTCAAGCGCTATAATCCAATTATTAATTGGAATTATTGTGCTAATGAATGCTAATATTTTAATTCATCCCCTATATATACCTTGTGTATTGGGTAGATTTTTAGAGCTTGCAAAAAAATACTTTTTCCAACTCCTATGCTATCATACTCTCTCAAAACTTTGCCCATACACTCCGTGAAAAAGTTTGTGTTCAAGCCTGGTGTTACATTTTTTGTGCAACCAATCAAAAGATTTTGTGTGCTTGGGGTTGCCCTCGGATATTATCGTCTCACAAGGAGGTCAAAGTGGAGGCCTTGCTAAGCTTTTAGTTAAGGCTGGGAATGCATTGTGCACAATTGAATTAACGAGTCACGAACACACATTAAACACAAGTCGTTGTTGAAGTTTTAACAAACAAATTTAAACAATCAAATGAATGAAATCAATTAAAAGAAACTAGGGAATGAATTGTGTGCAATCATGATGCTTCCTCGTGTGACATTTGGATGAGAGAATTGGCTTGTGAGGTTGGTTATTCTCGGGTGATTAGCTAATACATTTTCCCATTTGGTCTACTAAGAACTCTCTAGCTTTGGAGTGCCTTTAGGCAACCAAGAGGCATAGAGGCATTTTCACAAACACATTGCCTACATCACCTACCTATTCATCCTATTCAAGATCTAAATAGGAAATTACAATTGATTGGAGCTCACAATAGGACTAGTAATATCTTGCCTAGCTTATTGCCTTAGATCATTCCAGAGTTGGCCAATACTCAAAGAATACATACAATTCATCAATTATGAACAAGAACAATCAATCCAACTCAAACAATCCAATCTCCACAATAGGAATTATAGATCTACACTTAGCATCATGATCTTTCACAATTCAATCCCTATAGAGATTTACCTACTCATATTAGCAATTGAAAACAACAAGATCTAAAATCATAAATTGGAATTGAAACAAAGATCTAAAAGTGCAACAAAACTAAAGATAGAAATGTAGATTACCTAATCAAGATCAAGGCAGAATCCAAATCAATGCTTGAAAGTAGATTGTCTTCACAAAGATTGAAAGCAATTGAACTAGTCTCTCTACACAAGCTAGGATTTAGCTCTCCCTTCTCTCTACAATTCTCAAAGTGATAAAATGTAATCTAATCTGAAAAACTTCCAACTTCTCTAAAATTTCAACTTAGGCCTTAAATAGCTTCCCCAAAATTTCCCTTGGCTTTTAATTTTCGGATTAACCTGTCCATGCATAGGTCCACGCGTGGACCGTCGGCGTGGATCGTCTTTGGACTTTCTCCACGTCGTGTCCACGCGTGGAGCAGTCTTCCAAGCCATTTGGTGTTTTCTCCTTCGCTTTGCTTTGCTTGCCAAGTTTACATGCTTCGCGTTTACATCTCCAAAACCTACAAAATCATTCCAAGTGCACCAAGAATAGAGCTTGCACTAGATTTACACATTAGAGCTTAGAAATGCCACAAATAGTTCACAAAAGGACACAAATTCATTCCTAAATTACCCTAACTTAGACCCTTAGCCTAGTTATCTTTGGTGCTTATCAAAGCCATTGTTCTAGTTTGCCGAAAGTCTATAGTTTGAGTGCTCAAACTATAGTATCGTTAATCCATTTTATCTTGGGAGACTGACGCTACAATGCTCCTAGCACCCTCGGGAGGTAGCGAATCGATTTTAAGGAAAGAGTGCTTTGCTCCACTTGGATCCTTTGTTTCTTCTCCTTGTCTTTGGTACATTGGGATTCTATTACAAATTTAAATTCCTTTATATATATATGTGTGTGTGTGTGTGTGTGTGTGTTGGTTGGGATTATAATCTTCAAGATTATAAATCCCTATTTGTGACCTCAAAAAAAAAAATCCCTATTTGTGTGTGTGTGTATAATTTTGTAAAATTGATTTATTCATCCCATCAATATTATATTGGTATAGTATTCGTTTAAGACTTTTATAGTCTTTAAAAGTCTACTAGTATTCAAAAGCTTATCAACTTTCATAAACTCTATCATAATAGAATTTCTGTAGAGTTTTTGTTCATTAATATAAATAGATGAAATTCAACCATCCAACCCCAAACTTTTCAATTTTCTCTACAAACTTTTTTCCTCTATCTAAACTAGACAAAATTTGCATTAATTTCTGTCAAATTTTACACTACGTTTCAAACATTTCATAAATACTCATATACTTTTTATTTTTATCTTTTTATTAATTTCATACATATTTATGAAAAAAATCATAACAAAAATTATTATAAAATTTTATTATTTACACAAATTTTTTGCTGCTAATAGTAGCGAATTTGCTTACTGCTATTCGTAGCAAAAATCTGCCTCGAACAACAGTAGCTTGCAGCTGCTTGCAACATAAATCTTCTGTTGCAACCAACAACAAGTTATTGTTGGTCACAGTAGAATTTACATAAATTTTTAACATAAATTTTTTATATAATTAATATAATTTTATGTAATTGTATGTTCATTAGTTATACTAACAAGATGAATATTTTAATTCATACTTTTTCATTCCAGATATTTTGAGAATTGTATTACTCAATATTAGTTGTTTCATTAGTTGAAGAAATATTTGTATTGGTTATATTTAGTGAAAATTGATTATATTTTCTTTATGTATAATATACTATATTATTGTGACAATCAATATTTATTTTTTTATTTTTTTGCAATGCATTAATTTATTTATGATTTATAAAAATATATTATTGTAAGAAAATTATAAATAATGTATTAATAGAAGTTATGGAATGTTTGTAAGGGTGTATTCAATTTAGAGTTTTAATGACTTTTGTAGACTTTTTAATATGATTTTTTTAAAAGTCTATAAATGTTTGTCCTACGGATTTTTATAGACTCTTACAAAGTTATGAGAGTTGAAAAGATTCTAAGAAAGTCTACAAAAATCTTTACTTTGAAAGTCTTGATTGAATACACGAGAATCGGATTCAAGTTCTCCCAAAATTCTTCCCCACAAAGAAACCTCACTTGCCACTTGAGCTACCCCATTAGGTTGTAATGAATACTTTATTTTAGCAACATGATGTTGATTTGGGTAGAATGACTTGCACTTGTAGGAGTTGGGACTTGTGTGGTATACCATGTAGACATGTCATAAGTGCGATATGGATGAAACATGGTAGGGGTCCAGGGAATGACTATGTACACCTTTCTTACTTCGTTGAAACATACTTGAAGTCATATGGAGGTACCATAAAGCCCATGGCAGGTCTTAATGAGTGGCCTTCAACTGATAAAGAGCCCATTCTTCCACCTCTATACACTGCCACAATAGGAAGACCCAAAAACTCAAGAAAGAAAGGAGTTATGAGGTATCTAAAGATGGGATACATTTGAAAATAAGCCTTGTTAAGATGCACTGCACCAATTGCAAGAACGAAGGCCATAATAAGTATGTAAATTGGTGTGTGGAACAACCTGAGGGTTTTGTGGTTCCGTGCTATAGAAAGAAAGTGTGTAAATTGGTGAAATCATTGTATGTGTTGAAACAATCGCTTTAGCAATGGCACGTGAAGTTTGATCATGCACTGATGACCAATAGGTTTAGTTTAAACAAAAAGTGACAAGTGTGTCTACAACTCTACATAAGGCATATGATAGACAACTATATCACTATTTGTTTTTTTTTTTTGAAGCAAAACCAAACCACTTTCATTAAATACGAGAGAGACGGACAACATCCGAAACAAACCGGGGAATAGAGTCAAGAAACTCAACAAAACCCCCCTCAGTACTACATAAAGCATAAGAAGCCACAAAGTGGGCCGCTACATAAGCCTCAACAAAACCAAATCACTATTTGTTTATACATGATAAACTCATTTTGGTTAATAATGATCAAATCATCAAATCTACCAATAATATGTTAAATTTGAGATTTGACATGAAGTGCATGAGTTTGGCAGATTTAATCTCCAAGATAAAAATCCTGAGAAAACCAGATGGTCTCATGTCAAATCAAACTCATTTTATTGATTAGATTCTTGCAAAATTTAACAAGGATGATAATCAAGTCACTTGGACACCGTTAGATAACGTTTAGAATAATATCACCGTGGCTCCTTATCTTTGTTGATAACGTTCCTCGGTCAATTGTGTTACCAATGATTCATGCTCTGTCTTCAACGATTCCTTGTCATACGCCAACTCTTCGCCTAATAGTATGTTTCCAATCAAACCCATGTTACTTTCATCAGGAATTGGCATTTCTGAAAACTCCTCAGACTCTTCCCCCACGAAGAAAACAACTTCTCCAACTCCACAAGAGCAAATTGTTTCTTATCTGAATCCGATAACACAAACTCTTAAAAGGCTAAAAAATCACAAATTAGTTTATTTAGAAATAATGATAAGCAAATAACAAAGTCGAATAAATAGATGGGAGCTCGATATGCCTGGATTTTGCATGAGATGTTGACGTGATTCTCGACAAGAAATTCTTAAACGACATTCCGCACCACCTTTGGCCTACTGATTGAACTTGAAGTGAGCAGCGCAACAAACAACCTTCGAAAAGCATACGCGGTTGCCTAGTAACTCGAGTCAGTAATACCGTCAATGTACTCCTTATTATCATCTAATAATCCATATTCATTGATTAACGCATATTAACTATATTGTGACAAAAATTAACCGAACGACCTTTTGTATTTTATAAAAAAAAAAACCTCACCATATATGTTATTTTGAGCCGCGGCCTGTTCAAAATCTGTGTTTAAATTCCTTACATTTGTTCTTACTGATGTCCTATTGGAATTTCTTACAATTAACCGTGTAGCACGATTACGTCGAGGATGCGATGCTCTATCCACTTAAATATATATATATATATATATATATATATATATATATATGAATTGTTAAATTTGTTTTTTAGTAATGAAAATAGTTGTAAACATACGCTAAAAATAACAAAAAAAGTAAATTTCGTGAATAGTCAAGTTTAAATTACCGCTCGTAACGTCAGCTAATGGTTGACGTGATGAAGACGTTGAAGTTGATATAATTGGCATATTCAATGAACGTTCATTAGACAGTGAAGATATGTTACGCATATTAACTGTAATTTTTTTATTCAAACATATCACATTGAGCGTATCTAATTTTTTTTATTCAAACACATATAACATCACATTGAGCGATAGAACCAATAAAGAAATAGGTAGTCAACTAATAGAGAAAAGTGTTACCATTTGTGATGACAATCGAAGGTGTGAGTGCGTGATGAGCCAAATTACACTGTTCAATGCATATAAACTTGGGTTGCTAGCAACTGCAATATTTAAAAAAAAAAACAAAATAATATTAACACGTTAACACGTAAAATGAAAACAATAACTAAATAAATAAAATCATACTCCCTCTGTCCCATTTTACCTGTCCTATTTACTATTTATTGGTCAAACAAACTCTTTATTCTTTGCTTATTTTCTTTAGTAATTTTTTATTATTTTTAAATTTAATTTTTTGTGTTTAATAGTACTTTTGATGTAGTTTCTAAATATATAAATTTTATATATTAATACTAAACTTAATATTATGAAAAATTGGATTAAAAATAACTTCAGTCAAGCCTCGTTAAACAAACCAGACAACCATTTTGGGACGGAGGTAGTATTAAAATATTCCTTTAGCCGAGATGAGAAATAAGATAATTTGAATATAACATATATCAGATAATGGACTTTGACAATCATTAACTGCTGCAACAATTTAATAGAAAAGAAGCACAAAAAGTCACTATCACCTCCAGTCCTCCACTGAGGCTCGAACCCACAACCTCCCATATGGGAGTGAAACTTGATGCCACTAGATCACTGATAAGTGCCAAAAGTAGCCATATTTTAGGGGTCATTTAGGTATGAAATATGCTATAATAGATGTCCATTAGGCCTAGAAACATGCTAAGATAGGGTAATTTCATTGCATAAAGGTCTAGTGACTAATCTTGTGTATTTCAATATAATTTGCACAATTCTTGCACTTCGCAGGGCATTCCGGCAACATTTCAGTAAAACGGACGTAACCGGAGCTAGGAATGTTCGAATGAGGCGAGGCAGGTGGCTATGGAACCGTATCGTCGAGAGCTACAGGATAGAAGAAGACAGTAGAAGAAAACCACGCATGCTCACACGCGTGTGAGCGGCGTGGTTGCTTACTGGTTTGCTCCCATGCACGCTCACACGCGTGTGAGCCGCGTGGACGCGACACAGCGCGAAAATTATTAGGGCGAGATTTTGGGGGCTATATATATGCCCTTTATAGGTCTTTTGATACCGTGACTCCCTAGATCAATCCCGAAACCCAATTTCAAGCTACGTACGATAATCAATCCTTCGGCTTAACTTTGGCATGCACTACTTCCTTTTACCTTTTGCATTTTCTATCTCCTTTTACCCTTCACAAAACCAACCATGAACAACACCTCTCCCTTTGATTCTTGTAACTCTTACCTATCAACCTCTTAAATGCCAACATAAATTCGGTTCCCATTCGCCATCCTTGAGAGACACGACACTCGGGGAGTCTTGACTCTTCGTTTTACCACTTCACCTTCACTTCCACTATACACACAACATCAATCACAAAGTCTTGACAAATTTGCATATAATTTAATATATTATGTTACATTAAATTTTTCAGTAGTAGTAGTTGTTGGGTATATCAATAGGTGTTGATGGAGAGCAAACTCTAAATCCATTGAAAAATGCTTCATTACCAGCTACTACAGTTATTTATATTGAGAAAGGAAAATTTATGATTGCATTTTATACAGAAGAAAATATGTGCGTGGGATATTGAAAAAAAAAATTTGCTTACCATTCAATCTCGGAGTAACTGGATTAAATGCTAGAGAACCAACATTTTATTGCAATACCGACTCATTTTCTAAAAAAAAGAAAAATTATCCGTGTTTAAACGATTCTCATAAAATGACTCGTACTTTAGATACACAACTATGAATGCATGTCCAAATACAAATTAAATTTTATGTATTAATTGGATATATATTATTTGGGTTGCTAGCAACTCAAATTTTTTCGAGAAATAATAAAAATAAATAAATACATAATAATTAACACATTAATTGGACCAAATCAATCATTTAAAGCAACAAATAAATCAAAATTTGTATATAATAAAATGTAAAGGTTATTACAAATAATTTCAATGCAAGTTGTATTACCATTCCTATGCATATTAATAGGTGTTCTTGGAGAGCAAACCATAAATCCACAGTAAAATGATTCACTACCGACTACTGCAATTATTTATATCGAGGGAGGAAAATTAAAAAATATATTTTATTTTAGTAAAATAGTAAGGTAGGCTATTGAGATAGCAAATTTGCTTACCATTTCACTCTGGGATTAATTAGACTAAATGTTGGTGAACCAATAACTGATTCTAACAATGATTGAGCATTATCGAACAACCTATTCCATCGGAGCAACGGTGCTTGTATTATTCTGCCTAAATAATAATAATAATAATAATAATAATAATAATAATAATTATTATTATTATTATTAATTCTAATTGAAGATTGCGATTAGTAATTTTAATTTAGAATTATATTACGGATAGGAAAGTAGAATAGAATATATTGTATTAAGAATTGTATTACCATATTTTAATGTACAATTGTAGGACAAATAGGATTGCGTTACCATATTTTACAATATTATGCAAATCTTAATAGTATAAGAGTGTTTTGGCGAGAAGTTAAAATGGAGGATTTCGTTTTATAATAATAATAATAATAATAATAATAATAATAATAATTTTTATAAATTAAATAATAATTTTATTTTCATTATTTATAAAAATATCACAACACTTTTCTATTTATAATAGTAAGAAATAGCCAAAAAAAAAAAAGAAAAACGAACGCAAGATTCTCTCCAAGAAAGTTTTGGAATGCGCGCATTGTCTGAGAAATCGGAACCAAGGGTCCGCCCACCGGAAGTTCAAGACCTCCTTGAACGAAGTACAAAAAAATCAAAGCAAGATGGTAGTGCGACGACCCCCACAGGAACAAATCAACAGCTTTCAGCCCCTATCTATACGGCAATGGTGATTGATGATGTCCAACCCCCTCCCAACCAGAGCATGCCATCGCGACTCACCTACAAACAGAGTCTGGGCGGTTTCTTGAATTACACGAACGAGGAGACTCAGGCGGTAAAAGAAGAGGAAAGTGTCTCAAAGGATGAGTTTGCTGATGAAGAAGACGACCCCTCGTGCCCTAGGATTCGGGTTACCAAGGCGGAGAAATTGAGGCTGAGGCGCCCATGGCGTCGCACACTGATCATTCGGGTACTTGGGTTGAAGGTTGGGTATAACTATCTACTCCGATGTCTCCAAAGTATGTGGAAATCGGAAGGTTGCATGGAGCTCATAGACCTGGAACAAAACTATTTCCTGGCGAAGTTTGAAGAATTAAGAGATTACGAATATGCCAAGTTCAAAGGACCCTGGTTGATCCTTGACCATTACTTAATAGTCCGGGAGTGGAGGCCTAATTTTGACCCTCTAGAAGACAGAACAGAGAAGATCGTAGTATGGTTAAGATTTCCTTCCCTCTCCATATAATACTTTGACGACGAATTCCTGAGTAAAATATGCAAGAAGGTGGGTAGACCAATCAGAGTTGACGACACAACGAGCTTGGCGTCCAGAGGGAAATTTGCCCGAGTTTGCGTCGAAGTGGACATCACGAAGCCGCTTCTGTCAAAATTCACTCTAGAAGATAAAATTTATCCCATTAAATATGAGGGGATTCACTTGGTTTGTTTCAGCTGCGGAATTTATGGACATAGACAGAACCAGTGTGGGCAGAATACAGAAACTCCAACTGATGAGGGGACGGATCGCAAGAATGAACCAATGGCTACTGAGACAGCAGAGAAAGATGGCGAATTACCAGGATCAGAAAAGAAGTTAAAAGGAATCCACCATCCAAGGACAAATTTGGCCCTTGGATGCTAGTTACACGTAAGGACAGACGACCCCCTAAGAAAATCGATACCCGTTCCAAGATTCGTCAGCCGATGGGATCAATATCTAAGGAGTTGGGTCCTACTGCGGTATACGAAAATCAACTCTTTAAATCAAGATTCACACCATTAGGTGGTCTAGAGGAGGATCTTTTAGAAGAAAACCAGGAGGCGCAAATCACAGAAGAACCTGCTATCACATACAAGGCTAAGGAAGATGGGTGCAACAACACAATTATTCTGAACCAGGCCCCTCACGACAGCACCCAAGATCCAAGGGTGGAGGTCAACCTCCGCCTCAATTCAGTATCACCAGAGGTAGAGGTGGCAGAAGGACCACACCAAGAAGGGCGGCATCGGAAGATGAGCACGTGGTAGTACGGGGCTCTACTAAAAGCAACACTTTGTCTAGAGTTGTGGTGCAGCACCGAACATATGACCCAGGGGACCCCTCATCTCCTGCTACCTTCAAGTCTCCAAATTTGAAAGCAGCACCAGATGAGGGAAACGACTTCTTTGACTATTCGACCCCGCCTAACGATGCTATGGATGAGGATTCTAGAGTTGCTGGCCAACTGATGGGGTTCGCTATTGGTCTATTGATTGATATTTTCTGCAAGCGCACAGAGTCAATCACAGTAAAAAATTCCTGGAGTATTCCAGGGTCGATCCCACGAAGAACACACTTAACTGCTATTCTCAATAAGTAATCTTGTAGATAGGAAAAAAACACAAATAAAAGAAATTCATGTATTAAGATAAATATTTGTGAATTTAGAGCAAAGGAAATTTCCAATTGATAAAAGACTAAGGATTTGGGTTCACCTATTAAATAATTAACTAACCATCTTAAGTATTGATTCGTGCGATTATAGTGATGATTGCTCCATATATATCCTAATACTCCGTCGAGCTACTAGATTGTATCCAATTAACTGTGATCATCCGTCGATATCCCATCAACATTAATTGAACCCATTAAGCAACAATCAAAGCTCACCACAAATACCTAAAGCTATGTCCAGTTTAGGTCAAGTGTGTTTATCTTACGAGGTCCAGGTTCATAATTCACCTGTCAGTTCTTCTTATAAACCCTAAAAAAATGGAAATATGCAATGGCCAATCGCACAAACCACAACTAAAATACATAAGATAAATATAACCAAGTTCAATTATTTAACTGAAACTTAGAAAAATCAACACACGAAGAATAGTCAATTAATCTAATCTAAGGCTAGTCCAAATCCCTAATTAAAGTTTTAGCCAATAATCATAATTAAATACATAATCTGTTCAAGGAATTTAGCATATCAAAAGCAAATATTAATCTGAAAATTTAATCTAACAAATAGCAAGAGTAAAAGTAGAGATAGAAGAAAGAAATTCAAGCCTAAAGGAACGAGAGCCGCGTCCTAAGCTCGGAAATCTCCTGCGGTGAGGTCTCGAATCTCTTATCCTCTTCGTTGGAATTTCCTCGCCGATGATCCTACGTCCGTACCAAGCTGCTGCTCCTCCTTCCGTCCTTTCTCTTCGTCCTCTCTATTTCCGCCAGAGCCGAAAATGTATACACCTCAAATAAGATGTGCTTTTTGCTTCGTCATTTTTTTGTTTATGCAAACCCCCAAATTAATTCCCTTTTCCTTCCTCTAGTTTGTTGTAGTGATGCCCTCAAAGTTAATTAATTCCCCCTTCTTTTTTCCTTAGTCTGTTGCGCAGAAACCCTCCAAGAAAGCAAGAAAATAAAATAAAATAAAATAGAGTTAAAATGAAAGATAATTATAATCTAATGACATAACTTAATTAAACCTAATTATCAAAACACTTATATTTAAACTAAATGCATAAAGCTTCCAAATAATATTTAATACTATAGTTATAATAAAATTCCTATTTATATTAATAAAAATGCAACATTAGCCTAATATTTATTAAAACCAATATAAAGTAGTAACTTATAAATAAATATAATATTTATAATAAGATCAACACTAAAACTTAATTTATTAATGCAAAACACTTACTAAAATTACTCTAAAAATGTCTAGAAATTAAGCTTATCAAACTTCCCCACACTTAAGGTTTTGCTAGTCCCCAAGCAAACTTATGCAATGAAATAAAACTACCAACCATAACCATGTCAACTAGGCATTCAATTCAAGGGAATTGGTGAACACATAATACTTCATGATAGTTCAAAGTCATATGCACACAAGACAATAGAGAATAGTAGTCCTCACGGTTGTTCACTCAATCCCTCATATATATACGTAACTATGTAACTATGTAAGAAGGGTACACACCATCCTCTATTGAGAGTGCACTTGCTATAGGCTTGCTTGTCCACCAAAACTCCACTACCAAAATTATATGAAAAACACGAGTCAAAAGGTCTTTATTTCTTGGTTGTAACAGGGCCGAGGGTATGTGGTTTAAGAAAGAAAGGGTATAAGGGATAGCAAATAAAGTCCAAGAAATCAGCAGAGCCACAATTCCACCATATCAAGAGCAAGAACTTGTATTCTACCAATAAAACACTTTCTCACCAAAACAAGTCATCACTACTTCATTCTCCCTTTTTACTTTCACTTATAAATTCACCAAACATCTCAAAACTTTCATCTTTTTTTCATTGTTTTTCTATTTTTTCCCTTTTTCTATTTTTTTCTTCTTTTTTTTTTGTTTTCTTCTCTTTTTTTTTTCAAATTTTTTTTTGATAAAACTAAAGAAATAATTCTTTATTTCCACACAACCCTCAATGGTACTCTTCCCAATTTTTTGTATATTCATAGGGAGAGATAAACAAATTATTCAAAAATTTCAACCTTCTTCACATTCCCATAATCATCAACTTTCTATACTATCATGCCCTCATTGCTCATAAGTCATTTTTAGAATAAAACTAGCATAAAAGTTCTAGGCCAAAAAAAGGTTTACAACCCACAAAATCATAATAGATTTCATTTTGTTTCTTTTTTCCACCCCCTTTGATCATAAACAACTCCTCACCCAAAGCAAACCATATATACAATCACCTTTCAACTCCAACCTCACCCATACTTCATCACTTTTGATCATCTTGCACAGATAAATGAAATAATGACATCTACTAACCCAAGGATGGGTTAAGAGGCTTCTTTTTATGAGCTAATTAAGGTTCTTTGGGGTTGGCTAATGAAGAAAAATGTCTCATTCATTTTAAAGCTCAAAATGGTTCACTATGGGAAAATAGCATGTATAAGGATGTGGTCATATGTAAGGCTTTAAGGCTAAATCCTAATGCCTTAATCATTCTCGTGTCATCACATAACATGTAGCTCTGTAATGGTATGAAGCAAGTTCTAGAAGTAACACAATCAAAGAGGGCAAATAAACACTCAAAAATGAAAATAAGTTGCAGTGGGCAACCTTTAGGCTCAAAAGCTTGCGGTGTGACAGAATTTGACTACCAACTCTATGCAAGCATACATATAGCCAAACACATTCATTGATATTATGCATCCCCAAGATACTAGAACTTATCTCCCAATCAACATGGTCATTAGATGGCATTTTTTAAACTTTATTTTGCTGAAAAATTGCAGAAAAATGAATGAAATGCTGCTGAAAATCTCAAAAAAAAAAGTGTTGAAAATGTTGCAAACAAAATGCAGAAAATGCAAAAAAATGCAGATTTTTTTTTGAATATTTTGCTGCAGAAACAGAAAACTTTCCCTTCCCCACACTTAAACTCAACATTGTCCTCAATGTTAATTAGAAAACAGGTACGAGAAAATGCAGTAAATAGAAAACTCCCCTGTTAGTGGTCAAATGGAGTCGAGAGTGATCGTGTCAAAACAAGCCACAGTTTCCCCTTCTTTGTAATGCTTGAGTCGTTGTCCATTGACTATGAACGGTCTCTTCTCATCTCCTTCAATCTCTATGGCCCCATATGGATGAACTTTAGTGATCACAAAAGGAACTGACCATCTAGACTTCAATTTCCCTGGGAAAAGTTTAAACCGTGAGTTAAATAATAAAACTTTTTGCCCAACTTCAAACTCTCTTCTCAAGATCTTTTTATCATGCCAAGCCTTGGTTCGTTCCTTATAAATGCGTGCATTCTCATAGGATTCACGGCGTATCTCATCTAACTCATTCAGCTGTAGTAATCGTCTCTCACCTGCAGCTTTCAAATCAAAATTTAATGTTTTAACTGCCCAATAAGAACGATGTTCTAATTCAACAGGAAGATGACACGATTTACCATAAACTAGCCTATAAGGTGACATCCCTAAGGGTGTCTTATAAGCTGTTCTATATGCCCATAATGCATCAAGTAATTTCACAGACCAATCCCTCCTAGATGAAGTAACTGTTTTTTCCAAAATTCTTTTAAGTTCACGGTTAGAAACCTCTACTTGACCACTTGATTGAGGATGGTATGTAGTCCCGTGCTTGAGATGACAACCGTATTTAAACAACAAGGCTTTAAATTGAGAGTTCTTAAAATGCACTCCATTGTCACATATAAAAGCTCTAGGAACACCGTAGTGTGAGAAAAGATATTTAACAAATTTAACTACACTACTAGCGGTGTTATTAGGTAATGCAATTGCCTCTACCCATTTCGAGACGTAATCAACAGCTACCAATATATAAGACTTACCATGAGAAGGTGGAAAAGGTCCCATAAAATCTAAACCCCAAACATCAAAAAGTTCTACCTCAACGATTCCATGTTGAGGCATTTCATGTCTCCTCCCAATTGTACCTGTACGCTGGCATCTATCGCATGCCATGACATAACAATGTGCATCCTTGAATAAAGTTGGCCAATAAAAACCACTTTGTAAGACTTTAGCAGCAGTTTTGTTACCTCCGTGATGTCCTGTAACACCCCGGCTCGGCTATACCGTACCTCCGGAGTAGTTACCGCCACACCTAGACCGAACCCAGCCAAAACCATGCGGAGTTCGCTCTAGGTGCACAGGCTAAGGGAAAGGAAAACTACTTCACATCATCACCATTACCCAACTTGACTTCATATATATATAAGCAAAAGGGGTAGCTGCACTAGCTACCACTATATACAAGAGTTTTAGTACAACCTACTAGCCAAATAAGTTCATCATGGCTACAAAAGGATACATATACACAAAAGAGTCCTACCCCGAACTTCCCCAACCAACCAAACTACTCTAAGAGGCGGTACACCGGTCCGGTGTACGTACCCCATACTAGATGCCACTCACATGCGAACCAGGTGATATGGTCCAAAAAGTAGCAAGGAGTGTTCACCACAGACCACTCATCCCAATAATCCGAAGGACTGGGATCCCAAGGATAGGGATAAAAGACCACGAACTCTAAGGGGTCACTCCCCTCTAACACCTCGATGGGATAGAACCCAAACCTAGACTGGGCCCTATCCAGAAAAGTCGGCTCACTACTGCGAACCGGAATGCGAGAGGGTGTAGTCGGGTAAGCTGGGGGAGGACTGTACTGCGGAGGAGGAGAAACAGGAGCATGGATCGGGCCCAAGGCAGGAGCATAGACCGGGTCTGGAGCAAGAACCGAATCGGGAGTACAGACTGGAGCAGGAGGATCTGGAGCGAAACCTGGGGCATACAGGTCATCCCCCGTCAACAAGTGCGCGTAGCNTCACACTTCACTCAGCGAATAGACTTCGCTCTGCAGTATGAATAAATCATACGAAATCTCACCATTCACTCAGCGAATAGACTTCGCTCTGCAGTATGAACAATTCATACAGAACCCCTCACCATTCATTATATTCACACGACTCAAAAACCATCACACTTGCTCGAATATATTCCCCAAAATACACATATTAGTTAACGTTATTTCTATTACGAAAATCCAAGTACGAGAGTCACGATAATTCTTAAAACACCATTTTTCTCTAAATTAGTACTTATAATGCACAAAAATAATATTTGAGTCTTCAAAAATTCACCCGATTGCCTGTAGGCCTTCAAAACATCGCAATACTCGGGATTAAAAACATCGGGGAAAAGTTTGGTCAAAAACAAGTCAAAAACGAGTCCGCGTTGCGCGGACTCGCGGCTGGCCGCACCAGCGGACGCACGGCGAACGCAGGCGTCCGGACCGCGTCCAGCCTCTCTGCCAGAAGATTTCAGTTGGCGCAGTCCGAAAGATTGAGCCGGTAAAAATAGTTCCCGAACTCTTTTTCACTTGAAATTTTTATGGTAGAACCCCAACTTATAGTACTTGATGTCCATAAAAAGTTTTGGTCATTTTGATCCACGAATAAACACAGAAAATTCCCTTTTTGCCCTTGGCAGTGTGCTGTCCAGAATATTTTTCTCTCTGGACCAGTTTTGGAAAAAAATTCGAAAACCGTACTTATACTACTCCGATCATTATGAAATTTTANCTCTTTTTCACTTGAAATTTTTATGGTAGAACCCCAACTTATTGTACTTGATGTCCATAAAAAGTTTTGGTCATTTTGATCCACGAATAAACACAGAAAATTCCCTTTTTGCCCTTGGCAGTGTGCTGTCCAGAATATTTTTCTCTCTGGACCAGTTTTGGAAAATAATTCGAAAACCGTACTTATACTACTCCGATCCTTACGAAATTTTATATGCGGGTTCTACACTTATTGAACTACATATCTGAGAAAAATGGAGTCAAAATACCTTACCAATTTTTCCCAATAAATCTCGGAAGTTACTGCCAGAGACTAACTTGATTTTTTTTCAATATTTTCACAAGTATAAGCCTATATGGACATAAATACAACCTATACATGCATAAACTAGCTATAAACATGCATACAAAAATTACTAAACATTAAAGTATAATTTCTTTGAGCCAACTTATAGATCCACAACTTAACACATATTTTTTTTTTCACGTGAAACTTCCTAGTCACGTAATTTACTAGCATTTGTTCACCTTCAAGTGATTGAGCCAACTTAAGGGATTCCTTACCTCGTTGGAAGATCTTAAACCGAAGAAGTTGTTAGTTTCCTTCCTTTGAGTCCAAGGATCCTAAAAATGTCACCATAACAACAATATTTTCATGCACCATTAATTTACACTTAAGTTCTAGGGATGATTTAATCCAAACAAAGTCTAAAGTCTTACCTACACTTAGACACTTGAGTTGGAAAAATGCTTGGGAGCTCTTTGATCACAATGGAAGACTAAACAATTTCTTTCCTCTTCTTCCTTGTGTAATTCGAAAATGTGGGGGAGTAGGAGAGATGAGTGATGTGAGTTTTGGCTTGAGAGTTAAGCAACAAGTGCAATCCTCCCATACCTATGTGACATGCCATTAATGACCCAATCTTAGTTAGGATTTGTTGCCACATGTCAATACCTTATGGAGTCTCTAGGAAGATCACAATTTATTTGGCCAGTTTATGGCTAAATCAGATGAAAGCTCGGAGGGTTATAACTTAATTCGGGAAAATTCTAACACCAAAATTATCCTAAAAATAATCCCGTCGCTAATCACCAAAATTGGGAATTTTTCGGTATCTCGCGAAATATAGGTACAGGGTTCGTAACAATTTACCCCTTACAGTCCATTTAAAATTTTACTTGAACTAACTAGAAGTTCAGGCTAAATCGTATGATACTTAATAATCCAATTTCTAGGAAAAATTCGAACTGAATCTACATCCTTAAGAATGTTACGGTCCGTGACCGGTACGTAGTTCGCAGCTTATTAATAACTTAGTAAGGGAAAAAAAAAATTCTTTCGATCACCGAGAGACCTTCTCCTAATATCATAGCTTAAAAAAAAATATATCTATATTCTCGAACCTTAACTTTGTCGGAAAAACCGAGGGGTTACATGTCCACCATATGGAGAAGAGTGACAATGATGAAGTATTTGGACCATCTCCTCTTCAGGTACACATCGCCTAACAATCCCATCAGCACATCTCCTAAAGAGCAGCGGTTCATCCCAAAAATAGTGCTTGATTTCTGAAAAGAACTTCTTTCTCTGGTAAGTATTAAAATCATGTGGAACAATGTTAGCAACCAAGAAGTTAACAAAATCAGCAAACCAAGGTACAACATTATCTTTAATGAACCATAACCTCTCATCAGGGAACTCATCATTTATGGACTCTTGAACATCAGATTTTTTCATATGCTCTAACCTTGACAAGTGGTCAGCCACCAAGTTTTCAGTTCCTTTCTTATCTCTAATTTCTAAGTCAAATTCTTGCAATAACAAAACCCACCGGATTAATCTAGGTTTAGAATCTTTTTTAAGAAATAAATACTTAATGGCTGAATGATCTGTGTAGACAATTACCCTTGATCCAACAAGATAAGAGCGAAATTTGTCAAGAGCAAAAACAATGGCTAAAAATTCTTTTTCAGTAGTTGCATAATTATTTTCAGCATCATTTAATACTTTACTTGCATAACAAATCACATGCAACTTTTTATTTCTTCTTTGTCCTAAAACAGCACCTAAAGCAAAATCAGTCGCATCACACATAAGTTCAAAAGGTAAAGTCCAATCAGGTGCAACCATNCCCGAACTCTTTTTCACTTGAAATTTTTATGGTAGAACCCCAACTTATTGTACTTGATGTCCATAAAAAGTTTTGGTCATTTTGATCCACGAATAAACACAGAAAATTCCCTTTTTGCCCTTGGCAGTGTGCTGTCCAGAATATTTTTCTCTCTGGACCAGTTTTGGAAAATAATTCGAAAACCGTACTTATACTACTCCGATCCTTACGAAATTTTATATGCGGGTTCTACACTTATTGAACTACATATCTGAGAAAAATGGAGTCAAAATACCTTACCAATTTTTCCCAATAAATCTCGGAAGTTACTGCCAGAGACTAACTTGATTTTTTTTCAATATTTTCACAAGTATAAGCCTATATGGACATAAATACAACCTATACATGCATAAACTAGCTATAAACATGCATACAAAAATTACTAAACATTAAAGTATAATTTCTTTGAGCCAACTTATAGATCCACAACTTAACACATATTTTTTTTTTCACGTGAAACTTCCTAGTCACGTAATTTACTAGCATTTGTTCACCTTCAAGTGATTGAGCCAACTTAAGGGATTCCTTACCTCGTTGGAAGATCTTAAACCGAAGAAGTTGTTAGTTTCCTTCCTTTGAGTCCAAGGATCCTAAAAATGTCACCATAACAACAATATTTTCATGCACCATTAATTTACACTTAAGTTCTAGGGATGATTTAATCCAAACAAAGTCTAAAGTCTTACCTACACTTAGACACTTGAGTTGGAAAAATGCTTGGGAGCTCTTTGATCACAATGGAAGACTAAACAATTTCTTTCCTCTTCTTCCTTGTGTAATTCGAAAATGTGGGGGAGTAGGAGAGATGAGTGATGTGAGTTTTGGCTTGAGAGTTAAGCAACAAGTGCAATCCTCCCATACCTATGTGACATGCCATTAATGACCCAATCTTAGTTAGGATTTGTTGCCACATGTCAATACCTTATGGAGTCTCTAGGAAGATCACAATTTATTTGGCCAGTTTATGGCTAAATCAGATGAAAGCTCGGAGGGTTATAACTTAATTCGGGAAAATTCTAACACCAAAATTATCCTAAAAATAATCCCGTCGCTAATCACCAAAATTGGGAATTTTTCGGTATCTCGCGAAATATAGGTACAGGGTTCGTAACAATTTACCCCTTACAGTCCATTTAAAATTTTACTTGAACTAACTAGAAGTTCAGGCTAAATCGTATGATACTTAATAATCCAATTTCTAGGAAAAATTCGAACTGAATCTACATCCTTAAGAATGTTACGGTCCGTGACCGGTACGTAGTTCGCAGCTTATTAATAACTTAGTAAGGGAAAAAAAAAATTCTTTCGATCACCGAGAGACCTTCTCCTAATATCATAGCTTAAAAAAAAATATATCTATATTCTCGAACCTTAACTTTGTCGGAAAAACCGAGGGGTTACATGTCCACCATATGGAGAAGAGTGACAATGATGAAGTATTTGGACCATCTCCTCTTCAGGTACACATCGCCTAACAATCCCATCAGCACATCTCCTAAAGAGCAGCGGTTCATCCCAAAAATAGTGCTTGATTTCTGAAAAGAACTTCTTTCTCTGGTAAGTATTAAAATCATGTGGAACAATGTTAGCAACCAAGAAGTTAACAAAATCAGCAAACCAAGGTACAACATTATCTTTAATGAACCATAACCTCTCATCAGGGAACTCATCATTTATGGACTCTTGAACATCAGATTTTTTCATATGCTCTAACCTTGACAAGTGGTCAGCCACCAAGTTTTCAGTTCCTTTCTTATCTCTAATTTCTAAGTCAAATTCTTGCAATAACAAAACCCACCGGATTAATCTAGGTTTAGAATCTTTTTTAAGAAATAAATACTTAATGGCTGAATGATCTGTGTAGACAATTACCCTTGATCCAACAAGATAAGAGCGAAATTTGTCAAGAGCAAAAACAATGGCTAAAAATTCTTTTTCAGTAGTTGCATAATTATTTTCAGCATCATTTAATACTTTACTTGCATAACAAATCACATGCAACTTTTTATTTCTTCTTTGTCCTAAAACAGCACCTAAAGCAAAATCAGTCGCATCACACATAAGTTCAAAAGGTAAAGTCCAATCAGGTGCAACCATAATAGGGGCTGAAATTAAAGCTTGTTTAAGACTATTGAAAGCCTTTGAACATGCATCATCAAACACAAAAGGGGCATCTTTAACCAACAAATTACAAAGAGGTTTGGCAATCTTAGCAAAGTCTTTAATGAACCTCCTATAAAAACCAGCATGACCTAGAAAACTTCTAATAGCTCTTACCGAAGAAGGGGGAGGTAACTTTTCAATAACCTCAACTTTAGCACGGTCTACTTCTATCCCTTTAACCGAAACTTTATGACCTAACACAATACCTTCAGGTACCATAAAATGGCATTTTTCCCAATTAAGCACAAGATTTGTCTCTTCACAACGCTGCAAAACACGCTGCAAGTTAGCTAGACAAGTATCAAAAGAAGAACCAACTACTGAAAAATCATCCATAAAAATCTCAATAATGTCCTCAACCATATCAGAAAAGATTGCCATCATACATCGCTGAAATGTAGCAGGTGCATTGCATAAACCAAACGGCATCCTTCTATATGCAAAAGTACCATATGGACAAATAAATGTAGTTTTTTCCTGGTCCTCAGGGGCAATGGGGATTTGAAAATAACCTGAATAGCCATCTAAAAAACAATAGTATGCATAGCCAGCTAGCCGTTCTAGCATCTGGTCAACAAAGGGTAAAGGGAAATGGTCTTTACGGGTAGCTGCATTTAGCTTCCTATAATCTATACATACTCTCCAACATGTGACAGTTCTAGTGGGAATCAACTCATCTTTATCATTTTTAACAACAGTGATACCACCCTTTTTATGAACAACTTGCACAGGACTAACCCATGCACTATCAAAAATGGGATAGATAATACCTGCATCAAGAAGCTTGTGAATTTCAGCACGTACCACTTCTTTCATGTTAGGATTAAGGCGCTTTTGACTTTCCACACTAGGGGTATAATTTTCTTCCATCAATATCCTGTGTATACAAACTGAGGGACTAATCCCCTTAATATCAGCAATAGACCACCCTAAGGCAATCTTAAATTGCCTCAGTATTCTCATTAGTTTTTCTTCTTTTGCAGGGAGCAAATTAGCATAAATAATAACAGGAAAAGTATCATTTACACCCAAAAAAACATATTTCAGATGTGATGGAAGTGGTTTAAGTTCAAGTTGAGGTGGTGTTTCATTAGAAGGGAGTGGAAAAGGGTTGCCCCTACCTAAATCTTCATATTTTCTACTAAGATGTGTAGGCAAATAACCCTGACCTTCTAATCTCATCAAAGACTCAACAAAATCTGATTCTTCCTCTTCCATCTTTATACTAAGTGCAAGACATGCTTCTAATGGCTCACTAAACGAATGCTTAACAAATGCTTCTTTTGAAAGTTTCTCAATAGCATCAACAAAATGACATGATTCATCAAAAGATGGGAACTTAACAGCTTTAGAGATAGAGAATTCTTCTTTTTCTGTTCCTACTCTAAAAATCAACTTCCCTAAAGGCATATCAATTATTACTCCTCCTGTTAACAAAAATGGTCTTCCAAGTATAAGGGATGTATCTGTATCATTACCCATGTCCAAAATCAGAAAATCAGCAGGAAAGTAGAATTTACCAACTTTTACCAAGATATCCTCCACTATTCCCTGCGGGTACTTGACTGATCTATCAGCAAGTTGAAGAGAGATTGTTGTTGGCTTCATTTCAGCTATTCCCAACTTCCTGAAAAGAGTTAAAGGCATAAGGTTTATACTGGCACCTAAATCACATAAGCATTTATCAACAATAGTATTACCAATAGTGCAAGGAATAGAAAAACTTCATGGATCCATTAGCTTAGGAGGTAATTTGCTTTGTAAAATAGCACTACACTCCTCATTTAGATGCATAGTAGCAAACTCTTCCAGTTTCTTTTTATTAGACACAATTTCCTTAATATACTTGGCATAAGATGGCATATTGGCAAGTGCTTCTGCAAAAGGAATATTAATTTGCAATTTTTTAAAAACCTCTAAAAATCGTTTAAAGTTATTGTCCTGATTCCTCTTTTGTAGCCTTTGTGGATATGGAATCGGGGGTACATAAGGTTTTACTATAGAGGAATTGAGGTTTTGATCACTAGAACTCTCTTTAGGCAATTATTCTCCTTCTTTATCACTCTCTTTTTCAACCGTCAATGGTTCTTTTTCTTTCAAAACTTCATTCAATATCTTACCACTTCTCAAAGTGACAGCCATAGCTCCTTCTCTAGGGTTTATTTCAGTAGCACTAGGAAACTTACCTCGATCTTTTTCTGCAAGCAATTTAGCCAACTGACCTACTTGCACCTCTAAATTATGAATGGATGCTTGGCTGGACTGAGCAACCTTATCAATCTTTGCATCTAGCTTCTTCATCATGGTTTCTTGGCTAGACATGTATTCCATGAACATCTCCTCCAGTTGAGGCTTCTTTTCCTGAGTAGGAAGTTGAGGTTGTTGTGGTGCAGGTGGCTGCTGGAAGGGTCTGTATTGCTGATGTTGAAATCCTGATGGCCCTTGTTGCTGAAATCCAGGTGGTCCCATTGGCCTTGCATTACCTTGATCTCTCCATGAGAAGTTAGGGTGATTTCGCCAACCTGGATTATATGTATGGGAAAATGGATCATTTCTTGGTGGTTGCCTCCCCGTATTAGATCCCATGTAATTTGCCTCTTCATAAGATGGTTGTGATGACTCTGCATTCATACAAACAGAAGAATTATGACCATATGTATTGCAATAAGCACAAAATTCTCTATTCGAACTATCGCGAGTCATCAACAAGTTAATCTGTTTATGATGCGTACACGGATTGCTTCCCGCAATAAGTGCACACTCAAGAAATCACTCAAGAACCTTTCGTGTCCAAAAGAGGATCTTACCTTATAGACTCTTGGATTTTGAGATCCCAACTCTACAAATGTCTCACCAAACTAACAAATAATACTCTCAACCCTTAGATTATTAAGCAAGGCTAAGAATTAGAGTATTAGGAATCTAGCACTAGAATTAAGATACAAAAATAAAATTAGCTATATAATATGAGTAATAGTATTCTTTTTGGGTTTTGGATATGTGTGTGAATATAAAGAACAAGATAAGGGGATAAACTAGCTTCTCACTAGCCTACCAAGATTGAATGCTTCTCACAAACAACCTAAACTTCAATGCACTTCTCATGCAAAGAAAAGAGAGAAATTTCACTCAAATTGAATTCTTACAAGGTGTGTCTCAAACCATTGGGTTTATGGGGTATTTATAGGGGAAAATAAGGTATTAAATATTCTAGGTCACTAATCCCACCCAAAATAAAAAATTACAACTTTGTAAAAGTAATTCCCACCCAAAATTAAAAATACAAAATAATTCCCCACCCAAAATTAAAATACAAAATAATTTCCCACCCAAAATTAAAAATACAACATTTTGCAAAGTAGTTTCCCCCTAAAAAAAATACACCTTGCAAATAATTTCACACGGGAAATTTGATCTGATACTGAAGTCTGAATTGTCTTCAAAAGTTTTTATGTGAAGACAATTGAATAGAATTATTTTTCCAGATTGATCTTCTTCTTCACAAAAAGATGTTGGACTCCAATCTGTTTGCACAAAAGTGTTAAAAGCCTCTTGAATCTTCCTTGACTTAGATCTTGTTACCGGGCCACTCGAGACTTTTAATGGATCATTTATTTGTTGCATTCCGGTCTCATCAGTTTAGTCAATTCAGCCACTTGTCTTGTCAACTCAGACTGTGTGCTAATTTCATGCACAGCAGCTCTTCGACCTCTCACTGCTTTTTGTCTAGAATTACTAGCTAGACTCTCAAAGATAGCTTGTAACTCATCACTATTTTTATCACCTGTGTATCCACCTGCAGCAATATCTACAAGAGACTGACAATTAGGAGTTAAACCATCATAAAAGAATTGTGTTAACAATAACAAAGGAAATTGATGGTGTGGACATTGGTTCAAAAGCAAATTGAAACGATCCCATGCTTCATGAAATAATTCCCCTTCTCTTTGAGTAAAAATGCATATCCTACTCCTATAGTCCATTGTCTTTTGAGATGAGTAATATTTAAACATGAAAGCATTGTAAACATCATCCCAAGTTCTTAAAGAACCCTCTGGTAAATTTAACAACCACTGCCTAGCATCACCCCTCATGCAATATGGGAAACATTTCATTCTAAGCTCTTCTTCGGATAAATTATGCAAAGGTAAAGTTTGTACCGTACTATAGAGCTCTCGCATGAAACCCAAAGCATCCTCACTTCCAAACCGTTAAAGGTAGGAGCAAATTCATATGGAAAACTCTTGAGTTCATAAATTCCTAGCTGCATCGGATAATTGAATGTGCAAGAAGGTTTAACAGCTATTACCGGTCTTTGGATGTCTCGAAGACGTGGTTGAGCTACTTGATTTTGAGGAGGTTGAACTATTGGTGGTATGCGTTCATCCTGTTGACCCACTCTATTATTTTCATCCATTTCAAGCCGCCTTCGTACCATGTTTTTCCTACAAGTACGCTCAATTTCAAGATCAATAGGAAATAATTCAGCGTTTTTATGCCTTATTGATCGCCTCAAGATCATAAACAAATAATAATAACAAAATAAAGAAATAAATAAATAAAAATAAAAATAAAATGATATTGAACCTAGCTACAAAAATAAAATAACAGAAAAACTTAAGGAAACAGTTAAATAAGTGTCCCCGGCAACGGCGCCAAAAACTTGATTGATATTTTCTGCAAGCGCACAGAGTCAATCACAGTATAAATTCCTGGAGTATTCCAGGGTCGATCCCACGAAGAACACACTTAACTGCTATTCTCAATAACTAATCTTGTAGATAGGAAAAAAACATAAATAAAAGAAATTCATGTATTAAGATAAATATTTGTGAATTTAGAGCAAAGGAAATTTCCAATTGATAAAAGACTAAGGATTTGGGTTCACCTATTAGATAATTAACTAACCATCTTAAGTATTGATTCGTGCGATTATAGTGATGATTGCTCCATATATATCCTAATACTCCGTCGAGCTACTAGATTGTATCCAATTAACTGTGATCATCCGTCGATATCCCACCAACATTAATCGAACCCATTAAGCCACAATCAAAGCTCACCACAAATACCTAAAGCTATGTCCAGTTTAGGTCAAGTGTGTTTATCTTACGAGGTCCAGGTTCATAATTCACCTGTCAGTTCTTCTTATAAACCCTAAAAAAATGGAAATATGCAATGGCCAATTGCACAAACCACAACTAAAATACATAAGATAAATATAACCAAGTTCAATTATTTAACTGAAACGTAGAAGAATCAACACACGAAGAATAGTCAATTAATCTAATCTAAGGCTAGTCCAAATCCCTAATTAAAGTTTTAGCCAATAATCATAATTAAATACATAATCTGTTCAAGGAATTTAGCATATCAAAAGCAAATATTAATCTGAAAATTTAATCTAACAAATAGCAAGAGTAAAAGTAGAGATAGAAGAAAGAAATTCAAGCCTAAAGGAACGAGAGCCGCGTCCTAAGCTCGGAAATCTCCTGCGGTGAGGTCTCGAATCTCTTATCCTCTTCGTTGGAATTTCCTCGCCGATGATCCTACGTCCGTACCAAGCTGCTGCTCCTCCTTCCGTCATTTCTCTTCGTCCTCTCTATTTCCGCCAGAGCCGAAAATGTATACACCTCAAATAAGATGTGCTTTTTGCTTCGTCATTTTTTTGTTTATGCAAACCCCCAAATTAATTCCCTTTTCCTTCCTCTAGTTAGTTGTAGTGATGCCCTCAAAGTTAATTAATTCCCCTTTCTTTTTTCCTTAGTCTGTTGCGCAGAAACCCTCCAAGAAAGCAAGAAAATAAAATAAAATAAAATAGAGTTAAAAGGAAAGATAATTATAATCTAATGACATAACTTAATTAAACCTAATTATCAAAACACTTATATTTAAACTAAATGCATAAAGCTTCCAAATAATATTTAATACTATAGTTATAATAAAACTCCTATTTATATTAATAAAAATGCAACATTAGCCTAATATTTATTAAAACCAATATAAAGTAGTAACTTATAAATAAATATAATATTTATAATAAGATCAACACTAAAACTTAATTTATTAATGCAAAACACTTACTAAAATTACTCTAAAAATGTCTAGAAATTAAGCTTATCATCTATCCCTTTTGCTTTTATCCTTAAACCATGATTATATTGTACTAACTTGGAATTGCCAGGGTGCGGCGTCCAGCTCATTTCTCTGCACCCTGAAAAATCTTATCAGTTTTTACAAACCTAATATTCTTTGTCTTCTCGAGCCCAAAGTTTCTAGCTAGCATGCTGATAGACTCTGTTCCAAAATCAGTTTCGACGAGTGGCTTAGAATTGAAGCCCTCGGCTTTTCTGGTGGAATATGGTTATTTTGGAACGAGGTCACTCCAGTTGAAGTGATTTTAACTAACCCATAGTTTGCTCTACTTAAGGTTGCAGGTCAAATTACTCCCAGATGGCTCCTCTCAGTTGTTTACGGAAGTCCGGACCCTAGGCTCCGGAATGAATTATTCAAAACACTCTCACAAGAAGGACTGGATCTTAGCGGATCGTGGATCACTATAGGTGATTTTAATAATATCACCAATGCGAAGGAAACATCTAATCCTAATGCTTTTTCATACTCTCGTTGCGTAGGTATCAATAATTGGATCTCTCAAGAAAGGCTCTTGGGCCTTGGCTTCTCTGGAGCTGAATTTACGTGGGTGAGAGGTGCAGAGGTTGATACATACAAGGCAGCCATGCTTGAGAAGGCTCTTTGAAATGTTGAATGGACACTTCTATTTTCAAATGCGACCGTTACCCACCTTCCAAGAACGAACTCAGATCATACACCATTGATTCTCCAGACTAGTGCGGAGACACTGGTGGCCAGTGGAAAGCACTTCAAATTTAACGCAGCGTGGCCAACACACCCAAAGTTTCAATAGTTTGTTCGTCAAAATTGGGATCAGAACCGTGGGCTTGTCACCAACATACAACACCTTGCGCGAAATCTCGACTCTTGGAATTGGGAAACCTTTGGAAATATTTTCCAGAGAAAGCGATGGGTCCTAGCAAGAATTGGTGGTGTTCAGCAATCCCTGAGCCAGCGATATAGACCAGACCTCATCAAACTTGTGAAGAAACTAAGGAAGGAGCTAGACGCAATCTTACTCCAGGAGGAACTGCTATGTTACTAGCGCTCGAGGGAAAACTGGATAACGTCTGGAGACCGCAACACGAAATTTTATCACATCGCCACCACCATTAAAAGATCGAGCAGCATTGTTAGAAGACTAAAAGATGGCCAAGATAACTAGGTAGAGGGAGATGAAGCAATGCTCAAGCTTATTCAGGAATACTACCAGAAGTTGTTTACAAGTGAGAATGTAGAGTGCAAGCAGTCCCAATGTTCTAAGAGCTTCCCAAGCATCGATCCTGTCCAATGGCAAGCTGTTAACAGACCGTTCTTGCAGTTGGAAATTAAAAAAGCTTTGTTTGATATGGTTCCTTTCAAAGCACCCGGCCCAAATGGTTTCCATGCTGGCTTTTACCAACAAACATGGGAGACGGTTAAAGATAGCATTACTAAGGCAGCTTTGGAATTCTTTGATACAGGTGTGCTGCAACCAGGGGTAAATGACACCATTCTTACCCTAATTTCAAAAGTCCCCAACCCAATCTCAGTCACACAGTTGAGGCCGATTGGGCTCTGTAACATCGTGTACAAAATCATTACAAAAACCTTAACGACAAGGATTAAATCAATCATGAGGGACCTAATCGGACCACACCAATCAAGCTTTGTTCCAGGGAGGCAAATCCCAGACAACATCCTTACTCCAAGAAACTCTGAATTCTCTCAACAGGAAGACAAGAGGAAAAAGATGGATGATTGTGAAAATAGATTTAGAGAAGGCATATGATAGACTCGAATGGGACTTCATTCAATCCACATTACAAGAGGCGGGTTTCAACCAAGATTAGATTAGGAATATACTAGCTTATATCTCAACATCTAAACTAGCGGTTAACATGAATGGTAGGATTTCAGATTGGTTCAGGCCGAGTAGGGGTATAAGACAAGGTGACCCAATGTCGCCTCTCATATTCTTCTTGTGTATGGAAAGATTAAGTCATATGATTGAAGAACGGATCTCAGGTTGCAATTGGAAGGGAATTAAGGCCGGAAGTGACACATTTATTTTTTGCGGACGACATGCATCTGTTCGGTGAGGCGACCTTACAACAGGCAGCTGTTATGAAGGAATGCCTCGAACAATTCAGCAGATATTCAGGTCAGAAGGTCAATCCTCACAAATCCTCCATTTTGTTTTCTAAAAACACCCAGCAAATCATGCAACAAGAAATCTCGAATTCCCTTGGCATGCCAAGGACTCACAACCTAGGACGATATCTTGGAGTTCCTTCCATAAGCGGTAGATTAAAGAACGAGAATTTTGATGGTCTAATTTCGAGGATCCAAAGCAGGCTTGGCAGATGGAAAATGAAGACTCTTTCTCTTGCTGGCAGGCACATACTTGTGAAGTCTATGTTATCCACTATCCCCTTCTATACTATGCAAACTACGTCCCTATCAAGTGGGGTAATTCAGAGAATTGAAAAAATTATTCGGGACTTCCTATGGGGTTCGTCCACTAATGAGATAATGTGCTATCTGGTAGCCGGTGACTTAATTACCAAAACCAAGCAGGAAGGCGGCCTTGGTCTTCATAAACTCGAGGCAATGAATAAAGCTTTCTGTGAGAAACTGGGATGGAGAATTCTGAGAGAGGAGGACTGCCTCTAGATAAAGATCATGAAGGCTAAGTATATGGACCAATGTGGCGACCTTGCTACTTGGAGGAAAAAACCCAAAATGTCTAACGCATGGAAGGGTATAGTAGAATCGCTCCCAATCCTTACAGTTGGAACTAGAATGATGGTTAGAAATGGGAGGAAGACCAAATTTTGACTTGATGCATGGCTCGGACATCGCCCTCTTCCGGAATTATATGCATCACTTGTAGATTATTGGATCCCATCCTTAGGTTGGGACAAGAGCAGGTTAACTAACTTGCTATCATCTGAAATACTAATACCCTGGAAACTGTCATCCTCTGCGAAGAAGATAGCCTGGATGACTATATTGGCTGGAGAGATGGTACCAGTGGCACATTCTCAGTCAAATCGGCTTACAAATTGGCAACCAATCCCGCGAGCCCGGAGGTATCCCCGTGTTGGAGCAAAATCTGGAAACAAAAGATTCCAAGTCGCATACAGACTTTTCTGTGGCTGGCAAAGCACAACAAGCTTATGACCAATGAGAATAGAGTAAGGCGTAGGCTTATTGAGGATAGCAGTTATGATACATGTAGCTGTAACTTGGAATCGGGGGAGCACATCTTACGTAACTGCCCTGAAGCTATCACGGTTTGGGAAATGATTTTACCCAAGATGCTCACTGACACAGCCAACCTACCATTCTAGGAATGGCTCGATAAAGGCATAGGCGATTTTGGGAATGACAGCCGCAAACACTACAAAAGCATCCTCTTCGCAATCAGAACCTAGTGGTTGTGGAAATGGAGAAACGACAGAGTGTTTAACCAGAAGGCAGATAGTCCCGAGTTCAAAGGGTACTGGATTCAAACAAAAGCAGCGGAGATCAACACTGCCTTTGAAAGATCAGTTGGTCCCCAAGTGAAGGAGAGAACAAGAGATTGGATCCTCTATCGGTGGAATATACCTCCGCCAGGTTGGACCAAAGTCAATATTGATGCCAGCTATAATCCCCAAACGAAGAGGGCAACCTGTGGTGGTTTGGCTAGGGACGATCGAGGTAACTGGATTAAAGGGTTTACCTATGCGTTGGGTGACTGCTCTATAGAGGCTGCAGAAGCTTGGGATATTTGAAGGGCATCCAATTTGCAAAGAGCCTAAGTACTACTAAACTCTGTATTGAGACCGATGCGAAACTAATTGTTCAAGCCTTTAACAAGGAAATTAGTCTCACAAGTCAGATTGAGAATATTCTGCAAGCCTGCAGGAGGAAACTGGAAGTTGTAAACGAATGGCATTTGAAGTCTATAGTTCGCGAGGAAAACCAAGCTGCAGATTTCTTTGCCAGATCTACTCGAAGTCACAGGGGTATTGTCCTGGTCTACCAGCCCACAAATGAACTGATAGAGATCCTGGCAAAAGACAAAGATGGCACTCCGGTTTGGAGGCAGGTTGATAACGTGAACTAGTGTTTGGGTATTCCCCTTCCTATAAATCCAAAAAAAAAAAAAAATAGTAAGAAATAGCCAATATTCTTACTGTTCAACCTTGTAAAATTTTTTATCTATAAAATTAAAAATAAAAATTAAAATTGCAGATAACAGTTTTCATCAACTATAAGGGAGTGTTTGGTTAGATGGAAAATATTTTTCTAAAATGGGAGATAAAGGTTGTTTAGTTGGATGGAAAACATTTTCCATTGGAAATGAATTCCTCAAAAAAGTTGAGGAAAATGAATTCCTAGCAAAGAGTTGGGATTTTGTTTTTCACAAGACTTTGGGAAAAAAATAACATGCTTGAACTATTTTATCCTTATAAAATTTTCTTTTTTTTTTGAGTACTACTGACTCGGTTACAGTGTAATATCTGTTCATAAACTACTTTCTCAACCTACTGAAGCACAAAGAGTTAGCATTGCTTCCACTGAGGCTCGAACCTACCCCTCCAACATGGGGTGCAACCAAATGCAACTACCGGATGCCACTAGACCACAAGGTCATTGGCACCTATTTATTCATTCATCTCTTTAGGGGTATATTGATCTTTATATTCATAATTCCTTACCATTCCAAACACAATTAAGCAATGGAATTTATCCCAGTAATTTATTTTCCTCCACTAAACAATAAAATTTATTTTCCTGATAATTTGTTTTCCATGTAATTTGAATTCCGTTTCTTTCAAATATTTTCCAGCGAACCAAACGGGTTCTAATAATGAGTTTGGGAGGCCCAATCTCATAAATCCATTGTCTACGAATGATAATACATGTAGCGGGCCCACTCATAAAATCACGACGATGCCAGCGGGTTCAATTCCAATTTCAATTCCAATGCTGCTTTTGAATTTCAGTGAATAATTGGCGTCATAATATTGGTATCATCGCAGTCTAAGCTCGACTTTGATTCATGCGCAGCTGTTTGCATCAAATCATCCAAGCTCGCTAAGATTTTCAGGTAAATTGCAGTGTTCTAGTATGAGTTTATGTGATTATATCGCTTTGAAAAAGGTTCAGTCGTTTTTGAGCCGATTTCGTCGACTTCGGTTGCATGCGCTTCGATGAATATTTTATAGGGCTTGGTTTAGGTTGTTTCTCTCTATAGTCAAAGTTTCTGAGGTCATTTCAATGTGTTTTGAGGCTAATGGGGGCTGTGGTTAAGGCATCGACCATATGTTTGATGAAATGCCAGTTCCTATTTGCAAATATCTTTCTCCTGCTACTATATACGTATATTGAATTTTCCTTTTATTGCCGTGTTCTCTTTAATCCAAAGTTCTTATGTTTTCCTAGTGTATGATTCCTATTGTGTTTGCAATTTATTGTTTGGATCATAATTCATATGGTTGATTCCAGCATGCTAAATGTAGCAGAAGAGGGCGCTATGCCCTTCTACATGCAACATATTGTTTAGACTTGCAAGCTGCTAGCTTCTGTGTATCTGATCATTGAATTGATGAATACAAATTAAACTAGACTTGGAAAGTTTAGAATGATAACTGGCTTATTTTATGTCAATTACCTGTCAGTAAAAGTAATGTTACTTAATGGTTTTCATTAGGATTTTGGAGTTGGATAGTACTACCTAAATAACATAGGGAGGAAACTGTTGTCACTGTGGTTCTGAACAGCCAACAAAAAGCCTAACTAATAATTGCTTCAACCTCCATATCATATAAAAGTACTTTCAGCAGTATTCATCTTCTATTAATATTTATTTTGTTTTAGTGCTGTATTTAGTGAAATTTAACTCTATAGATCAATTTTATTATAAGTTTGGATGAATGGATGACAATCTGAATTGAGCAGATTATGTAGGAAGATATTGCAGCTGAGTGGTGGGAGGAGGAAGTTGAGTGGGGATTTAGAGGGAGTCGGAGCCCAGAGGGCCTAATTATTGAGGTGGTGATCATGAGAGTGAGAGAGGCAGGCAGACTGTTGAATTTGGTTTAGATGGGCTAATCATCGTAATGGTGCAGTAAAACACTCTAGACTTTATTGGGTCTCTGTAGGTGTAACTAGACTGGAGCATTAGTTTTAGTTGCAGGAAGTTATGTGCACTAGTAATACTTCTTCTTAGGGCACTACTCTACGATGAGGAGTTAATCACATAAGGATGCTTGGTAAGGCCTGATATGTCATCTAGTAGACAAGTTTTTGCTGGGTTAGCCAATGCTCAGATGACGATTTTACATATTAGAATTAACAGGGGTGTGCATTCGGTTAACCAAACTGTTTTAACCAAAATTTTTAATGCTCTAACCGTTAACTGAACCGAACTTTGTATTACCGATTAACTGAATCGAAGTTTTTTTAGCTAAACTTTTAAATCCTTAAAATAATACCTATAATAATAAATCCAATTACTTCAATACCTATAATAATAAATCGATAACTTCACTACAAAATCCAAAGTCCAAACATCCATAGTCCTTAGGGATTTCATTTTAGTTTTAGGGATTTTACAATATATATATATATTAAAAATTTCGGTTAACCGATAGTTTCGAACCAAATTAATCATTAACTGAGATTTTACAAAATCTCTAACTATTAACCGAACCGAAGTATTTCGGTTAAAAAACGGTTAACTGAAATTCTTCGGTTCGGTCAGTTAATTGAACTTTCACCGAAATTTGCACACCCCTATTTAACACCATAGAGTAGTACTGTATAACAATAAGAGGTTTCTTTTCTTAAAAGTTTTTTCTTATAATTTTTTTTTTCTTGAAACATTTTCCTTTTCTTTTGTGATTCTCTTTGCAGTTTGCTCATTTGCTTGGCATAAAATAGTGTTGCATCAAGTATGGCCAAGCACCACCCTGATCTAATTATGTGCCGTAAGCAGCCGGGAATAGCCATTGGACGTCTTTGTGAGAAATGTGATGGCAAGTGTGTAATTTGTGATTCCTATGTGCGGCCTTGCACTCTTGTGCGAGTTTGCGATGAATGTAACTATGGATCTTTTCAAGGTCGCTGTGTCATTTGTGGGGGCCTTGGGATTTCTGATGCCTACTACTGCAAAGAGTGTACACAGCAGGAAAAAGATCGTGATGGCTGCCCCAAAATTGTCAATCTTGGGAGTGCCAAGACAGATCTTTTCTATGAGCGTAAAAAATACGGTTTCAAGAAAAGATGATCGGTGGATGTAATGGTGGCAAAGGCACTTTTGAAAATTTGTTGTGCTCCATCTGTTTTCCGGTGTTTAGCCTAAATTGTATTTTGCTAAGATCCAAAAGAGATAACGATGTGTTTCCCTAACTCTGATGTTACTCGAGCCTTTGTTTCCATTGCTTATTCAAAACTGTATGTTACAGTTAAGATCCAAAAGAGACGACGGGATGTTTCTAGTTGTTTTTGCAGCTGAGAATGTACTTTTTGCAGTATCAAACTGATCCCTTTAATGATCCTCTCAACAAAATTCTGAAACAGAAATTTAAAAATAAATAGAGTTTTTGTTTACATAACCGATGTTTCTTGCAAATTGTACACAAAGCAAAGCACTCAGATATATATATTATTGTCACGCATTGGAAGAGCCTTTTGGAATTTACAGTGGAAAGAATACACACCTCTCTATGAAAGCACAACAAGCAAACAGATGAAGATCAACAAACAACACACTTAAACAAACGTGAAGCGCATCAGAAGCCTGACTGAATTGTAGTTCTCTCCTTTGCGGTCACACAGGCGAACTGCACGAATGCCTGGTCTCAATTCTGATACAGGAAGGCATGTTTGGCCAGCAAAATCGTCCTTCTCGGACATGTCATATTCGTGTACTTCAATTCGTAGTAAAGCCAGCTCTGGTACAGTCAACGGGAATGTAAACTCTTCTTCCCAAACAGGCGTCCAATTATCCTCCTTTGTCTTTGTTTTCATCATTTTTTCATCAGCCGGCACACCAGCAATCCCAACCTGTCAAAAACACTTTGAGTGTCATTTTATTTCTCACCATTACAGAGTGGACTTATCACACATTTACACAGTTGGTATAGCTATACATAAAAAAACAAAAAAAACAAAAAACAAAAAAAAACAAAAAACAAAAAAAAAACATTTATTCTGGCATTGAAACACAAATTTCTTGTCTAGTCTCGATGAATAAATGAATATTTTATATGATTTCTAATGTCCTTAAAAAATTGGGAAACACTGAAACGCAGCATTGAAAAGAAAAGAGCATGTTATTTAAGACAGTGTCAAAGCAAAGTAATTGGCCAAAAGTTAAACAACCAGCGTACCCTTGCGTAGAAGTCTGGTGGGGAGTACAAATCAAAGTGAGTTTGTTTGAAGTCCAAGTGCCATCCATCTCCCATATATACTTTTACCTTCAAAGTAAAATACGAGTGTAATTGATTATGAAAAAAAAAAAAACCAAAAAAAAAAAAAAAAAAAAAAAAAAAAAAACTGAACAGCAGTTTCTCTCATGGTTTGCTTACTTTTAAGGTTTTCTTCACTGGCAGTGTGGCACGAGGATCAAAAACCTCCTTCACTAGGAAATCAGGCTTTTTGACATAACCACAGCCTCCATTTGATCTGAACATCCCTTGCATCAACCAAAGTGACCGACCATATCCCTGCCGTTGCACAAGTAATACATCATGCTTTGAAGAATAACACTAGTTTAATGGAAAAAGAATAAACTTTCAGGAAGCTGGACTCCAGAACTCAAAATTTGTTGAATTACAAGCACCAAAGTCAATGTCTCATATACAGTATATGTCTTTAAAGGAATGTTATTAGAAGTTGAGCATTAATGATGTACTAGACCAGCCAAATATATCTGGGAGGTGGACAAATACACTTGCTTACATAGCTGCTACTGGAATATAATGATTCAAATCCAAAGTTCATTAAAATTTAGGTATCTTCAAATGTATTTAAAAGAGCTATTGTGCAGTAAATATTTTCCAATTAACTATCAATCTATCACACTCTAGAAAACAACTTCTCTATGAATAAATATAGTACAAGCCAATCTTTGTTCATGTACTAATGATAATGCAGAGTAATATTTAAGGGCTACAAAGAGCACATAATAATTAAAGAATTGGCAGGGTAAGGCATCAATCTAAATCAAATAAGGTACCTGCATATTAAATGCAACCATCTGAGCACCATGCATCCAACCAATTAGTGGCTTATAATTGGAGGAGTTAAACCTAGTACCTTTAGGATACACCCTAAGAATATTTCTTTGTGTAAACCTGACAAGAGATGAGGAGCCATTAGAGCAAAAGCCATTAGAGCAAAAGCCATTAGAGCAAAAGCCAAAAAAGAAATGATAATTTATGAGGAAGAAAAATTTTCCTAGCTTCATGCCTTCATGAATTGAATACATTGAAATATACCTGACAACATCTGTTCCATGAACTTCAGCAGCCTTTTCAAGAGCTTGCTCACTTAGACTGAGGCGTCTCACTTTATCAGGCTCAATTTTCAGTGCCTCCTTCATCCCTCCTTTGGGCTTGCCTGCATGTATAGCAATCAAGCGTTTATATGCATTTGCTTTCTGATCAAAGTCGTCATCATCCTCATAATCTTCGCTTTCCTGGTTGTGCTTGCTTGGATCACATTCACTCTGCTAAGAAGGTTATCAAAACATCAACATGCAACCAACTTAAGGCTCTAGGTGGATAGAAACTGAGACAAAAGGTTCACCTTGTCATCATCTTGGTCAGCTGTTAGCGTTGAAGGCTCAGCACCCCAAGTATCATCATCAGAATCCTTTCTCCTAAGTGAACTACTTTGTTTTTCGTTGATAGTCTTAGCTTCAAGGTATTCCTTTGGGGGTTTCGTTGAAATAACAATGCGATGTTTAAGTTCTTCTGGTGAAGGGAACTCCTTTAAGCATTCTGATTCAGGAACAAAAAGCATATCTCCAAATGTGTTTGTAAGCATCTACAGACCACAAATAGACATTAGGAAGGTATGCTAAGAGTATTTCAAGTGTTTGTACTTCATTAACATTTTCTTTACAAATTTGCTATTTTGTAGTCATACTGAATTCTAGAAATACATATTCCTTCACCTTATTGGTGATGAAACAAAAAATTCTACAGATCTATCAAACAGAAATAATAAGGACATTTGTGATAGTAACTAGAAACTCACCTGAGCTACTTTAGCTTGAAGATCAGGAGTTAGGTGATCTTCCAGTGTTATTACAACTGGGTAGGGAGAGGCAACAAAAGCATTCTCCTTTATTGACTTCAGACATTTTATGAGTTCCACAGGAGTTGTCACTGTCCTGCATTTAGAAATATGCTTAAATGATATGGAGCATATGGAAATAATATAAAGAAAAGGAAAAATAATGTGTCATATAGCCAAGCATCAAACATGTCATTCAAATCAGAATATAAAATTTCTATATATTTGTGGCCTCTATTACCCAAGTAATCCACCATCTTGAGCCATTTGCATTTTAACCTCCCATTATTTACAATACAATGGCACTAAATCTCTTGCTTTCATAAATTATTCATGTTCTTTGCTTAGATGATAAGCAAAGTGTTGTACAATCCATTGTTTTCAGAAATAAGTGGAAGAGAGAACCAAAGGTTACTCATCAAAGAAAGTTTTGAACCCCCATACCCATACCTAAAATTTTCCACTTTGCAAATTTCCATTTAAAAATAAATAAATAAAAAAATCTACTGTCTTAATTTCCTTTAGAAATACATTAACCAAGCCTTTCAGATGAGAAAAACAAATGAAATTTGAATTTGGAGTGAACTAAGATAACATCAAGCACTGAACAAATAATATCATATTAAACTCAACATAATCAAGAAGGAAATTATCAACCTTCCATGAAGAACAAGCACATCATCCTTTGCTGAGTTTGGCCATATATCAAGTTCTATAACCCTTACACCTCTTTTCAGTGCCTTAATTATTGGAACATCACTGCAATCACTTGTCAGTTGATTTCCAGTCAAGTAAGAGTTATGCCCAGTGAATATATAATAATGGGATACGGGAGCTGTCATATCATGATGAACCTGAAATGATAGCACAAGGCAAAAGTTACTATTAAAAAACAGAAGAATGGCAGTAGAAAAACAGGCCCGAATTGTTTTACTCCCTATGAAATTTCTTGGTCAGCATTAGATTCAAGTTTGGTAACAGAAATCGCTTTAGTTTTTACTCCGTACATTAATTAGGTACATCAGGAATTGGAGAAATCCCAAAGAGACAAAATCTGAAAATGAAAGCACAAAAACTTGGGGTAATTTAAAGAGACGAACTGAGATTTAGATATTCTCCAAATCAGGAACTCTAATCCTCTCTCATTGTCAATTCCTGTTGGAGGAATTATTGATTTACTTAATTCAAGAGTCAATACTTGGAAAATTGTAAATTCCGGAAAGAAAAAGCGTAAAATTATCAGGAGATTTAGAGAGAGATCCAATCTTTGCGCACTCCAAATTCTACAACCAGTCAACGCAAGAGAGTACCTTTGAAATGATTGAGGGATTGAGGTCGGCGTTGAAGAGGAAATGGTGGAAATCGTCGAGAGCGAGATTGCGACGAGTTAACTTGGAAATGGGGTGGCGTTTGTGGAGGATCTGTTGCACGATGGCTTCCGCCTCGGCTAGGGTGGCCTCCTTTTGTCCCTGCTCCTCCGTCAGGAACCGCAGCAGCTGCTCCGAGCTCATCTGGCTCCCTTCCTCCGCATACTTCTTGAACGCCTCCTTCACGTCCGCCGCCGGCTGCGCCTCCGTCACCTTAAACTTCCTCGTGAAACACATACAAACTCTGTAACTCCCCATTCCCAAATCCAAATCCAATCCCTCCCTCGATCCCTCAGCAAACGAAGAGAGAAGATGAATTGTGAAACACTTGACAAGTTCACAGTTCACGCCCGGATTTCAAATTCCCGACGCTGTTTCATACCACAACTGCCGCTATAAAGAATGAATGCATATATACACACAATATACGTTAGTGTGAGACTGTGTGTGTATTTTCCGTGTCTGATCTCTCAAGGAAGAGGAAAAGTATGGTGCCATATGCCCATATCCTGTTCGATTAAAAACCGGTTTATAATTTAATGTTTTTACATTTAAATAATTGTACTCCGTATTAAATAAAAACGTGAAAATTTTGAAATTATGAAAATAATAAAATTAATTTTCCTATCATTTAATAAGCAGCCTTTTAGTCCCACGATTATAGTGACTTTTGCAGAATTGGTCCACGACTTTCAAACTTTACAATTTTGGTCCATGACTATTACTTTTGTTGCAAAAATGGTCCTTCCGGCAGCTTTTCAGTCCACGACTATTACTTTGCAGGATTTTATTTTCCGGCGAGTATTGGACTGAAAAGCTGCTGGAAGGACCATTTTTGCAACAAAAGTAATAGTCGTTGACCAAAATTGCAAAGTTTGAAAGTCGTTGACCAAGCCTGCAAAAGTCACTATAGTCGTGGGACTAAAAGTGCTAAAAATTCCATAAGAAATAGGACTTCATTTTTTTACTTTTAAAAAAGAACAAACTCTCGCATGGTTATATATTTTTTTTTTAAATGCTACTGACTCTATTACATACCAAGTCTCGATTTCATGACCTCTCATATAGGAGAGCAACTACACGCCATCTGAGCACAAGGTGCTTGGCGATTACATTTAATTTTATTCTTTTAATTTTATCACATTACAATCTTTAACTTTCATTACTTGCCATATTTAATTTTTCTTATAAAAATTTGTTATTCCACCATTTAATAAATATGACCAACATTTCATCATTTAATCGAAAGAGTTTACATGAAATGTTGAGGCAATAGACTTGAAAAATAAAATGATTTGTTTTCCACTTTTATGAAACTGTGAAATGACAAAAATTTTAAATAGGACTAAATCTAGTATACAAGTGAAAGTCAATAATATAATATAAAAAATTATAAAAATAATTAAATGTGTCAATATTACACTAGCTAAAAAAATAAAAATTTTGTTTAAAAAATTTGTAGAAATTAAAGTAATAAAAACCTCTCAATTATTTTGACTGATTTTTTACTTTTTGTTATATTCTATGGGACAACGATGATTATCTGGCACTTTGCCTTTTTTTATCCAGTTGGATCTTAGCGCACTAGTATACCATTACCTGTAATTTAATACGTAGTGCATAATTAATTAAAGATTTAACACTGAAATTTCAACAATCATTGGTCCATATGTACATTCAATATAAAAATAATGTCACTCAATATAAAAATAATGTACATTATATTCAGGAGATGTACATTATTTGTGTACTGAATATACATTATTTTTATAGTATAAAAATAATGTACATTTTATACATTAAAAATGTACATTTTATTATGGTCCACACAGCTGTGTGGACCATTGTCCACACAATAATTTGCCAAATTTCAAATCGTAGTCTTATCACAATTGTGACTCTCATATATTCATATGAGATCGTCTCATAGATATTTATTAAACGAATCGTGTCAAAATTGAAATATAATATTTATAATGAAAAATGTAATACTAATTTGTAATAAAATGTTTGTTACTTATAAGGAAAAAATGTAATGATTTTGAAGAAAAATGTAATACTTTTAGGGTCCATTTGAAAACACGGAAAATAACTTTCGGAAGTTATTTTTTGAATTTTTCAGTGTTTTGGTACTCAAGGAAAATGAAGTCAAAGAAAAGTATTCATTTTGGTCAGCGGGAAAAAAAAAAAAGGCGCAAATTATATTGTGGACCACGCATCAAAACGACATCGTTTTGATTAATGAAAACAGACGGATGAAACGGCTTCCGTTCCGCGCCATTCACTTTCAGTTCATATACAGTACAATTACATTTCAACACAACTTCAGTATCAGTTTATATATACTGCAGTTACATTTCAACACAACTACAGTTACATTTCGATATAACTATAGTTTCATTCGATAATATAAAAACACAAATGTGAAACTGTTATTCAGTATCAGTTCATATACACTCCAGTTACATTTCAACAAAACTACAGTTACATTTCGATATAACTACAACTTCATTCGATAATATAAAATCACAAATGCGAAACTGTTATTCAGTATCAATTCATATACACTGCAGTTATATTTCAACACAACTACAGTTACATTTCAATGTAACTACAGTTTCATTCGATAATATAAAAACAAATGTAAGGCAGTATCTTTTGAGATAAACTGTAATATCAGTTACGGAACTCCGTCTCCCACTTACCGAAATAACGTCGTTTTGTGACCATGGTCCACCGCAAATTATATCGTGGATCGCGCATCAAGACGACGTCGTTTTGATTAATGAAAAAACAGACGGATGAATTCGCGCTACTCACTTTCAGTTCATATACACTGCAGTTACATTTCAACACAACTTCAGTTACATTTCAACACAACTACAGTTACATTTTGATATAACTACAGTTTCATTCGATAATATAAAAACACAAATGTGAAACTGTTATTCAGTATCAGTTCATATACACTGCAGTTACATTTCAACACAACTTCAGTTACATTTCAACACAACTACAGTTACATTTCGATATAACTATAGTTTCATTCGATAATATAAAAACACAAATGTGAAACTGTTATTCAGTATCAGTTCATATACACTGCAGTTACATTTCAACACAACTTCAGTTACATTTCAACACAACTACAGTTACATTTCGATATAACTATAGTTTCATTCGATAATATAAAAACACAAATGTGAAACTGTTATTCAGTATCAGTTCATATACACTGCAGTTACATTTCAACACAACTTCAGTTACATTTCAACACAACTACAGTTACATTTCGATATAACTACAGTTTCATTCGATAATATAAAACACAAATGTGAAACTGTTATTCAGTATCAGTTCATATACACTGCAGTTACATTTCAACACAACTACAGTTACATTTTGATATAACTATAGTTTCATTCGATAATATCAAAACAAATGTAAAGCAGTATCTTTTGAGATGAACTATAGTGTCAATTAAGAGCTCCGTCCTGCACTTACTGAAACGACGTCGTTTTGGGACCACGGTCCACAATGCATTGTGGACCGCGGTCCACGATATAAGGACTGATGGTCCACGGTATAACGACTGAAAAAAAAAAGGTCCAATTTGGCAGAAAATATTTTTCTAATTTTTTAGTCGGAAGACATTTTTTTGATTTTTTATTTTCCATCTCTTTGTCGTCTCTTTTTTTTTTTCTTTTTAAGTTAGTTTACTAATGATTATTATTACCACCACACCACAACACAACCATAGCATTACCACCACCATGACACCACTATCACCACCACTACTACATGACCACTACAACCACCACTACCACACCACCACCACCACCATTACCACATCATCACCACCACACCATCCCACCACTACCACATCAACAACACCACCACCAATACCACCACCGCCATTACTACCGCACTACCACACCACCCACACCCCACACCACCACCAGCCCACCCCACCCCACCACCACCACCATTACCACATCATCACCACCACACCATCCCACCACTACCACATCAACAACACCACCACCAATACCACCACCGCCATTACTACCGCACTACCACACCACCCACACCCCACACCACCACCAGCCCACCCCACCCCACCACCACCACCATCACAACATATTATTATTATTATTATTATTATTATTATTATTATGTCCTTATAGGTTTTTTACATGTTAACCTCCATTAATAATAAATAATTGATTTTATCAAACATCTATTTACAAATCGCTAAGATAAATTCGCTGGTCAAAATCACTAACACAAACTTCTAATTAATCTCTAAGGCCTTGTGGTCAAGCGGCATAGCTGTGACTCTCCCACCTGAGAGGTCACAAATTTAATACCCGTGTCTGTATGAAAAAATACTACATTGTAACAGAGGCTCATCAATTTGCTACCCGCTGATTGCGAATTACCAAACAAACCAATATGTCAACATTTTTATTATATTGTTGTTCCAGCGTTTTTTATAGAGCTAGAAAGAAGATGACCAAAAAAGTTAATGCATATAATATTTGTTATGATAAGCATATTTGATATGAGATTCTTTTTTTTTTCATTGTTTGACTTGTGGCACATATCCCACGTGGTGAATAAAAATTAAAAGTACATTTTATTTTTAATAATATTACACTGTACTATCATATCTGTTTACATTGTTAAACTAGGCATCCAAAGCATGCAAAACAAGTAAACAACTGAACCAATAGTCATTGGACAAAACAACATATACAGGAGAAAGCGTATAATATACGAAAGGGAGAATATTGTTTTTTTTTTTTTTTTTGAAAACAAAGGGAGAATATTGTTGAAGCCCCAACCTTACAACAAACTTCTCCCTTACGACTTCTAATTAATTAACATTATTGTTCATCACATCTTGATTTTTTTTTTTTTGTTTTCTTGTATGTGAAGTATAAATTACACTAATATTTTAAAAAGTTGCTAAAAGTTTTACAGCACGTTTGGTTCACGGAATGGATTTGAAGGGAATAGGAATGCTATTCCACAAGGAATGAAAAAAGTAAGGAATAGAACCGGAATTGTATTCTATTGTTTGGTTCGCTGAAGGAATAGACTTTAGGAATTGTATTCCAACGTTTGGTTGGTTAAAGGAATAGAAATGGAATATATATTTAAAAAACATAAATACCCTTATACAAAATTTTATTATTATTATTATTATTATTATTATTATTACATAAGATTTTTATATAATATTATTCGATAGCAATTACAATATTAATAAAATGATCTATAAATTATGAAATAAAATATTCATATAAATAACAAAATTTTTTAAAGAACATTTAATAATATTTAGAAGAAGAGATTATGAAGTTTTCAAGAAGTTGGTTTGAGATGTGCGTATCTCCTTATTTCAAGGAGTTTTCCTGCAACAAATGATCAGATATTCAATAGTACGTCCTAATATTACTATAAAATGTGATGAGATTATCCTAAGAAGAATACAAGCTCTATACGCCATTCGAAGCAGCCAAAAAGATGCAAAGCCACCAAGTTCTTCAACAGAGCACAACCACGGCCCCGGTGGTGTTCTCTTCGAACATTCGAAAAAGCCAAGAACTCATGTGGGTTGTACTTGTTATCTACTATGATATCCACTTGGGGAGATCTCATGTATATTCTTACCCTCAGTAGCTGCAGGAAAGGAGGCAGAAAAAGGAAGCCAACCATGTGGGAAGAACCCCAGAACACAGAGGAATTGAAGACAAGAAAAGAAAAGCAGCGTGTGAGAGGCTAACATCGGTGACACCACAAGTGAAGCCGTCGAAAGTGAAGGGAGATATGAGCAAGTCGCTGTTGTTTGATGCATGTATTACTGCGAAAATAAATTTGATTCAAAGTGTTGTGATCTAAATATATTTTAAGTTTAATTAAGGGTAAAATAGTAAATAAGGAAATTTGTCTATTCCTGAGAACTCAGGAATAGGTTAATACCAAGGGGGGGTCTGGTAATAGCTATTACCCTTGCAAGGGCAATAGCTCATTCATAGGAACAATGTTCCTGGAAATAAAAAGCATTAACAAACAAAGGAATAAGCCTATTCCCGGGAATACTATGCCATTCCAGGCCTATTCCGCGAACCAAACATGCGGTTATTGTAATAAGTACTTGCTGACAAATCGTAGAAAGCGTGGATAGAAAGTAGGTTGAGCAAGATGGAATCTTCCTCGAGATGTTGTATCTCAAGGATGGCACGTGGGAGCGAATAATGCATGGTCAAGCACAAGTGTACAATGCTACACGAAGCTAGGTTGTAAGCTTTGGGAATAGAGCAATTGAGAAGTGACAAATTAGAGAGGAATTAGCTTAAAGCAATGCAAGAAAGCATGAAAATAGTGCAATATATTCAACAAGTAGACAAATAAGATAGGAGGAGGGGATTTGGAATTCCTTGCTTAGGTGCAATGTAGAGTTTGAGGTAGGAAGTATGTTATGCACTAATTGAGATTAAGGAAGATGTTTAACCAATGCCAATACCAAATACCGGTCTCCCTCTCCTATCAAGTTGTAGAGTCTTACCAGAGTAACTACTCTTCTTACTTGAGTCATTTTATATATCGAACATGTTGTGCCTACATCCTTTTCCAAGTTTCGCCTCTCAACGTAAGGCGGGAATTGCAAGTGGAGTAGGCTATAGTATAGTCCCAATCTCTTGGCAACTATACACACCCGGCCTAGTCCTCTTGTATGGTTGGGCCCTCACCATCTAGTTCAAGAGTCCATACAAAGTCATAGCTTGGTTTGGGAACCTTTTAAAAATTAAAGAGTAGACAAAAATAGGGAGGGTTTTGAGGAGTGCACAAAAGAAGAACAAATTACAATGGGATTGCCATTTTCTGGAGAAAATGGTAATCCCAATGTAATTTTCTCTCTCCACTAGCTACACTTTCCATTCATGCAAAATACAGTATATGCTTAACTAGTACTGTTAAAGTGGGTTGAAGTTCGTTCCGCGGTAGGGTGGGTTAGGGTCATGAAAAAATAGGCCCATGAAAATGTGAGCCTAATAGGGCTGGTTAGCCCGCGGGTTAAGTAATTAAAAGAATTTATATAAATATATAATTCCTAATCCTAAAGACCTAAATGGCTAAAGCTTAATTACCTAAACCTAATCCCCTAGAGTGTGGAGTATGGTCGACTGGTCTTGAGTCTCTCGCTCTCGCGGTCTTCTTGCAGGAAATCGAGACATCGCCACCGCCGGCAGTCGTTTAGTCCCCATCCGCCACCCACAGCCGCCGCTCTGCCAACCCCATCCGGCCATCCATGATTCTATGTTGAACACAAATCACAATTGAGCAATTGATATGAAACAATGGAATGAATTGAAATGAAAAGTTAAAGGAAATCAACTTAGCTCAATTACAATTTGCAATCCAACGACAATCAAAGCTTCAAGTATGTGGAAAGAGCTTCTCCAAAATCCAAGCAAGTTGTCAATTTGTTTAGAACCCTAGAGCTTTCTCTCTCTACAATTTTGAAGTACAAGAAAGTGCAAGTGACTAAAGTGAAGTAAAAGTGACAAAAGATCCTTCTCAACTCCGTCAAACTATTATTTATACACAATTCTTCGACGTCTATACGACTTGCATATGCATGTACGCATGCTCGTGAACTACGTACTCTGGACATCCACGAACGTTATCAGTACGTACGTACTCCTATGATGAAGCATTCGGCCTGTGCGCGTATGACCGGGGTACGAGCGTACTGAGCTCGTATCCAGGACAATCACTACTACAGAAATCAAATACAATGTCGCCGAAAAAACGTCGATTTTTAATAAAACCGACGTCAAATAATTAATGGAATTTAGAAATTTTTAGAAAAGGGATACAACGTCGGTTATATTATCTAACTGACTTCGTATCCCTTGTTATCGATTTTTTTAATATACTATACGTCGATGTCGGTTCGTTCTGAATCGACGTCGTATAGGTAACGTTTTTAAATTTAAAAAAATAAGCTATACGACGTCGGTTCTTTCTGAACCGACGTCGTATAGGATATTTAAAAAAAAAGATATGAAATGCCATATACGAAGCCGGTTAGAGTTTAATAGACGTCGTATATGGTCGTAACTTATTATAAACGAAATAAAAAAAAATATATGTTGTACAACGTTGTATTATATTTTTAAAAAATACATACGGCGTCAGTTTTTACAACCGACGTCGTATATCATTTATATACAACGTCTGTTAGATTGCCGTCGAATTTTAACCGACGTTAAAAGTGCTAAAAACCAACATTAAAAGCCTTATTTGTAATAATGAATCCTGAGTCTTCTTCACTTTGAGCTCCAAACCTAAGTCAAAATGCTCCAATTCCAACCCCAGCTTCCTAAAATACACAATTAATGCACTCACTATTAGTCATTTTACTTGACTTTATGTAACTTTAAGCAATTATAACTACTGTATAAGCACAAAAGGACATCAATAAAGCAAAATTTGACTCCAAATGACCCCAAAGAATAAAGTATCATTTGACAGTTATCAACTACACAAAATACACGTCTAATTTTACAAACAAAAAAAATGATTGGCCTAATGCTTTAGACACGCACAATATTTTTTAAAATAAAATTAGAAGTGTATTTTGTAATGATTGAATTTGACTAAAACAATTGAATCTGATCTACATATTTGAGAGATTAAAAATATTTTTTTTTAAAATTTTATTTGTGTGGGTGGAGGCATAATAAGTAGATACCTACAGTATAATGATTATTATGATACTTTTTTTGGAGACAGGTGAAATAAGGTTGAATTGGGATTTGCTGATCCAAAAAGAAAGGTTAATAATGCTTGTCTTCTCCAAGTCATTAAGTGCATTTGAAGGGAGGAACAACGTACCAAAAGGATCATATACTTTCCAACCAAATATGCACACAAGTAACACACAAATACCTCTACTGGTGATGGACAAAAAGAAAATGACTTTGGAAGATCAAATGTTGAACTGAGAAAGTAAACAGCAATTGGAGTTTGACTCCCTAGGTTGGGTTAGGCTTGGAGCTGAACTCCTTGTGCGCAGAAGTGCATAGTTGGGTCTTAACACTCTCGATTTACCTCCTACCATAGACAATTTGTAGTTGGGCTCCGATCCCTAGCTAGATTGGTTGGGGTTGAGCTTCTTAATTGTTTACAAACATATATAGTTGGGTCTCAATGTTTTCGGTATGTACATTGGGTCTCAATGTTCACGGTTTACCTCCTTATGAACTTAGAAGCGGGTTTATGGGGAAACCATAGGTCATTAAAAAAAAAAATACAATTTTTTCAAATTATAATGTCAAAATTTGAGTAAAACATCTTTGTTTGACTACCTAATTGCTGCTACTCACTAGAATTCATTTTGAAATTATGTACTACTATTGACGTATATTATTTTGACTAACCACATACATATCGTCAAAAACCACAATGTTTTTTTTTTTTTTCCTTCCATGATTAGGGAAGCCGCAATCACATGTGTGTATTGGGTAAATTTCAATCTTGTGTAATGTCCCGCAAATTACATCAAATAAGTTAACAATTTTCATTATTTGAATAATATCAAAGTATTGTGTACAGAATTTGAAAGAAATTAAAACATTAATTTTAGGTTATTTAAAATTTTCTTTTATTTTTTGGTGATGAGGAAAATTCGCAATCACTACCTGTACAAATAAATTCCGTATGTAATAATCCATAAATTACATAAGAGAGGTACATAAGTTCCACTATAAAAATTCTATGTGACGGACTCAACTGAGAGTGTGTTCGCGTGGTAAGTTATCTAAATTTGTTTATATTCAAAAGACTTTTTAGTCACGTCTCTGATCAAAACTGAAAGTAGCATATCAAATTGCAAATAGAATATGTAAATAATGTAATTATTTAAGGAATATAATTCATAACAACATTTGAATTTTTAAACCTAGAATGAAATTAGAATGAGCACGATCTTAAACTTCATTTCATTTTTTTTTACGATCAAGAGAAATCTGTAGCTACTACCTGAGAGTGTATATGGTAAATCCCGTCTTGTGACCATAGCAAGCAAAAGATCATAAAGAGTTAAACCGTGCTAGATTGCACATAGCTTATTGACAAATGCATTTTTCTCTCTTTTATGTGTATACGTGGTGGATGGAAGAAAGTTTGGGAATGACGATCCCTGGATTGTCGTTCTCTAGGGATGACAACTTGGAAAGATTAAAGAGCGTGCAATCACGAGTAATGTATTGATAAAAACATTTTAGGTGCGAAAGTATTGGTAGGTAGAAATGTTTGAAAGCATGAAAGTAAACAAGGTAATAGACAAGAAGTAGAGAAATGAGGAATTGGATAGGAACTCTTCACACTATGCATTCAAAACTAAGGTAGAATTGATAGGTGTATGATGGACTACTTTGGGAGAATTGGCAACAAGCACTAAGCCATTAAGACTCGGTGTCTTAATTCAGCAAACAAATTGACTAAGGCATTTTCACAAACGCGTGGTGTACCTCTCCTTCCGGGTCTTGCCCTCCCGGATCTAGGACGGGAAACGTAAGTAAACAAGACTACATGAGACCTCAATCTCTTGCAAGTCTCACACTCTCTCACTTCTAACTTATTGTGGCCATCAGGCATCAACAAGCTAGAATCAATTCAAAGTTTACTCACAACAAAGCTAGGTCAATCATAAACCAATATCTCATTAATTATCAAATTAAGGAACTATAATGCATAATTAAAGAAGTTCCAATCCAATTCCTAGGTGATCTAGCCCCACATGATCATTGGGGATTGAAAATCAATTGAATTGAAATCAAGATTAATTCAACAAATGAAATGGAAATTGAATTACAATTATGAAAGAAAATACCAAATCCAATCCAAATTGCTAGTTCAATCCACAATTGATGAAGAATTACTCCAAGAACTTGATCCTAGGGCTTCCTCTTGCTAGAAATTCAAGTACAATGTGACTAGAGGGTGAACAAGAACAAGAACTATCATCTACTTTTGTGTCCCCTATTAAATAACAATAAAAAGGGCTTTTAAAGATGATTTTCGCGCCCAGCTGCATCCCCCGCCACGATCGTTGTTGGGCCACTTAGTCCATCCGCGCTCCCCGTTACGAGCGTAGTCGAACTAGTGACGGTGTTTGGTTCTTCGCCACATCCCCCGCGGTCGGGCTCGTGACGGGTTCTGATTCTTTGTCACGAGTCCACCACGATCGTGGGCAGGCTCTGTTGACCTCTATTGCTCTTTTCTTCAACATTCTTCTTCTTTTTCGCCTCAACTCCCTACAAAAAGTCACAAAGTATTTTCCCACACTCCAAGTTTATCATTTGCAACAATATACACCATTCGTCTCATTTCCCATCAAAAGTAAACCCATTTATGTGCAAAATGGACTTTAATTTCCCTTTAAAATGATACACTTTTGGCACTTATCACATATTGACTCAAATTTCATGTATTATTCGATTCTAAAGTGACATTTAGACACTAAAAATGTAAAATATAAAAACATTTATTAGTCTTTTACAATCTAAAGAGAAATTATCAAATTCGTTATTTAAATTTTGAAGTATAAATATAAAATCTATTTCATTACTATAAAATTTGAGTTATATTTCAATTTGGTTTTGAGGTTACATTTTAGGTTATTGAAATAAAAATTCTGAAAATAACCTGAAATAGACTCGGTTAACATATTATTACTCAAAATTTTCGCTACATAGCGATGGATACTCAAATCCATCACTAAATGTAAAAAAAAGAAAAAAAAACCCCGCTTGAATATTTAGCGACGGAATCATAAATCTATCGCTAATCTGTAGCTATTTTTTTGCGTCAAAGTTTACCGCTAAAATTAGCTATGTATTTAGCGACAAAAATATTTCGTGGCAAAAATTCCTCGCAAATCTGGATGTTAAGCACACACCTACACATTGGTTTCATGATACGTTTGTTCCATTTATTTTTTTACAAATCCCTATTTACAAATACGTTATGTTGCTTAGAATGTTTGTACTTGCATTCAGAGTTTTGTAGTTGTCACTAGCAAACTCATACAACACTCACGCACATGGGTCTTCTTTAAAAATGCACATTGGGTTAGAAAACGCACAAACTACGCTACGTACATGCACACGATAAATTTCAATGTATAATAAAAATGTGTAAGTTTACATCATGAGCTTGCTACACTTGAAACCTTTCATTGCCAACCCAATGTCACCCATGCACACGCACATAACACAACACTAAGACTTTTGCATGCACCCAATTTCACAAATGCACACACCTACGCATTACATAAAAATTAAAAGTTTCGCGCTAAAAAAAATGTCAAACCCTTCATTGCCTACTTAGAATTTTGCACATACTATCCATGCCAAATGAACACTGTTTGCAAGAAACAAACGCGGTTGGTCATGTATATATGTGTGATAAAATATTTTGTGAACCTAAAATGAACATTCGCGCCCCACTGCAATTACTTAAAACACAACCCCCCCCCCATTATGCACCTAGTACCCTCAATCACAATTACACAAATCACAAAGACTGGACGCACACACGGCAAAAAGGTCCACATTCAAGACACATATACACTCAAACTTTTGCACACGCCCAACTTCACACACGCACACAACACTCAGACTTTTTCACGTGCCCAATTTCACAAACGCACACACCTACGTATCACATAAAAATTAAAAGTTCCCCGCTAAACAAAACATGCCAAAAATTCATTTCCTACTCAAAGCGACCACACACAGTTGCACACACCACCCTACACTGACGCACACGCGCCAGAAAGGATCTCACATCACGATCAGTTTCACTCAGCATTTTTGCACACGCCCAAATGAACTCATGCACCCGCCTACGCAACAACACACTATTCCATGCTGGTTTTTTTTTATGAAAAAAAAATCAAAATTTATTCCTATCATGGATATGATCATTTAAATTAGAAATATATTCTATTTTATTTATAACCAAGTTTAAACAACAAAATGAAATTACACAATTGCACCCTTATGTATGAATTATATCCTTATATAAATGACATTTTTAATTCAATCTCATCCATTAATCCAATTTTTTTAGATGGTTGAGATGAGATCTCATGATCTCATTGGGTCATATATATATATATATATATATCACATTAAGATATTTCAGAGTTTCAGTATTTCACAAACTCTGTATACAAGTATACAACAAAATATATTAGATTTTCAGTATTAGTTCTTCCAAGTTCCACCAAAATAAATCCCAACTCACAATATATCACAACCCACAATATAATGAATAAATGAAAAATATTAAATAACTAGGTTTGGCGATTTACTTCGTTCCTTACACAAATTCCTAGGAGAACAAGGGCTTTCAAGCAATCAACAGTCAACACAAGTGAGTCAGTCACCACCGGTCCACCACTCCACGTCTCTACCAGTGAGCTAGTTAACAAGGGCTTTGGGCTTCCACCACAGAGAGAACTGGAAGAGACTCAAGAGAGAACGGGTCCGTGAGAACACAGAGTGACAGAGAGAACTCATCAAGACTCAGGATTCAAGAGTCAAGAGAGAAAGGGCTTCAAGCTTCCACCACAATTTCAAAGTTGGAGAAGTGAGAACTGAGAAACGAGAGGGCGAGAATAGAGAACTGAGAGTATGAGAGTTCTTTAGAAGATTCAAGATGAGAATGAGAGAGTGAGAGACTGTGCAAATGAGAAACCCTAGGCCTAACGTAGATATATATACATATGGAACACGACGTCATTTAGTACTATGCATGCATAACCCTATAACATCTTGGATATTCGGGTGGTTCGGGTTAAGAATCCATATACCCTACCCAAATACATTAAAGCCTATAATTCAACGATTTGGTTAGGTTTATGGAAATCGGATGGGGTTCGGTTCGGTTTCCTTGTTAGCAGGTATCAAGTTGGTTGGGTTTGCACACCCCTAAATGCCCTAATTAGCGCCTCACAAATATGCGTCTTAGCCTTGGCCTACTAGACAAGTCCTCCCGCAGCACAGCACACACCCCTTTTGTCGGTTCATCAATATATCCACACACCCAGGTCCTCGCCGCCTATTCAATTGCAACGCCAGCAAAGTAGTCGGCTACGTGGTTTGGTTCACCAAAAACATGCACAAACTTGATCTCCCAATCCTTGCTCACCCATTGTTTGCATTGATCAAAGATGTTAGCCAGGTAAGCCAGGGGATTGGCAAGCGATGTTGTACCATGCAACCACCTTATCACGTCCAAAGAGTCACTCTAAATTTCCATCCTCCAGCCCAGCTTTATACCGTCCAAAGAGTCACTCTAAATTTCCATCTTCCAAACATGTACTTGTTGGGAAAAATCCCACTTCCTGTGACAATCAAAATCACAGACCCGACACGGTACACAAATACGAGATAATACACAATAGCCCAAAAATAAATATGAACACAAGGAACACAAGATTTACGTGGAAAACCCCAAAACCACGGGGAAAAACCACGGGCCACCAACAACAAAATATTCCACTATATCACAAATCTTGAGTACAAAGTTTCAGGCTACCACACGAGCCAAACATCTACAAATCATCAAATACAACAACTCCTAGGCCAAATACATTCTTATAATATTCACAGGCTAAAAGGAATAATATCTCGTACTCAAAATATTCAATTTCCAAGACTAGGATAAACATGAATAGAAATATTACGAGATTATCCAAAGAGATGCCTGGAATAAATAAGCTGACCTCTCTAAATATTTGATGAAGAAAATACCCAAGCGCTAGGCAAACCCACGACAAAATAGCACGGCAAAACTACACCAAAGATGAAGGAGAAAATAGTTTGTTCCTTCTGCTGATGAACCGCCGAACGCCAAAAGAAGAGGAAGAAGAAAGATGAGTTTTTCTTCCTCTGCTGAACTGCCGAACTCACTGCCTCTCTGTGTTTCTCTCTACTGGCCGAAAAAA
>NC_044922.1:21364969-21400802 GCF_003576645.1 Ipomoea triloba
GAAGTAGAAGTAGAAGTGTCTTGAGATCTTCTCCTTGCTTCCTCATTCAAGATACCACTCTTAACATATTCCATGGTCACAACACCGTTGGGAGCTGAATTGGTCAAAGAAACCCGAAATGTTTCCCAAGAATCTGGTAGAGTGTTAAGCAACCAGAGACCAAGTACCTCATCCTCAAATTTGATGCCCATACCGGACAACTGATCAAGAACGCCCTGAAAATCATTAACATGATCATTGATCAATGTTCCTTCACTGTATCTTATATTCATCAACTGCTTCAACAAAAACAACTTATTATTACCTGTCTTAGAAGCATACAAGGTTTCAAGTTTACTCCATAGGCTCCTGGCATGTGTCTCATTAATAATGTGGTTCAAAACATTATCTTCAACCCACTGTCGAATATAACCACAAACTTGTTGGTGCTCAAAGTCCCACTCCTCATCTGACATATTTTCAGGCTTTGCACTTGCAAACACAGGTAGATGTAACTTTTTCACAAAAAGGAGATCCTTCATCTTGGCTTTCCAAATGTGATAATTTCTACCATTCAATCGTACCATATTACTCATATTTGTTTCCATCTCAAATATATCCAATTAACAACCAAGGCTGTCAAAAAATACCAAATCAACAACCAGGGCTCTGATACCACTTTGTTGGGAAAAATCCCACTTCCTGTGACAATCAAAATCACAGACCCGACACGGTACACAAATACGAGATAATACACAATAGCCCAAAAATAAATATGAACACAAGGAACACAAGATTTACGTGGAAAACCCCAAAACCACGGGGAAAAACCACGGGCCACCAACAACAAAATATTCCACTATATCACAAATCTTGAGTACAAAGTTTCAGGCTACCACACGAGCCAAACATCTACAAATCATCAAATACAACAACTCCTAGGCCAAATACATTCTTATAATATTCACAGGCTAAAAGGAATAATATCTCGTACTCAAAATATTCAATTTCCAAGACTAGGATAAACATGAATAGAAATATTACGAGATTATCCAAAGAGATGCCTGGAATAAATAAGCTGACCTCTCTAAATATTTGATGAAGAAAATACCCAAGCGCTAGGCAAACCCACGACAAAATAGCACGGCAAAACTACACCAAAGATGAAGGAGAAAATAGTTTGTTCCTTCTGCTGATGAACCGCCGAACGCCAAAAGAAGAGGAAGAAGAAAGATGAGTTTTTCTTCCTCTGCTGAACTGCCGAACTCACTGCCTCTCTGTGTTTCTCTCTACTGGCCGAAAAAAGAGAAGAATGGGAATGAAAATAATTCATTCCTCTGCTGCCCAATACTACCGAGAGAAGACCAAGAAAATGAGGAATAAAATATTGTGGAATATTCCTCATCCATTAAGGACAAAAGGGAAACAAACAAAGATTAGGTGAGTGTCCCATTTTCTTTGTCTGCCATCTTGCTTCTTCACATGGAGGGACCCAACAGTACTTACATTCAAGGCTCAATCTAGTCCTTTTAAGATCGCCCAGCTTTATACCATAGAAGCCTAATTAGTATCCAATTTTGACATGAAAGCACTGTCCCGCCTTCCTCTACTGTTCCTAAGCACGCCCCCACGCGCCGCCATCTCCATATTGCGCTGCATGCTACCATCTACATTAAGCGATACCCAATTGGTTTCTGGCGATTTTCCCTTGATCTGAATCCCATCCCTTATAACAAGGGAATTTTGTAAGGTGTTTGACAATTAGTTGATAGCTGATAATCCATGTGAAAGTGTTTTCCAGGACATCGGGTGCCATTAGATCACAAGGTCTTTGGCATATATAGCTGATTCTATTAATTGTTTTGAACAATTGATAGTATTAGTTTGACCAACTTTTAATGATAACCCATTATTCAAACGCATCATCATTACCAAAGGTAATTTGGCATTTCATCAACCAAACATCTCTTAATGGGTTGTGATTAAATAATAATAATCAAGAAGTAAATTAGTATTAATAACGTATTAATTTGACAGTTTGATGAGGCATTCAAAATATAATTAGTACGTGGTGTTATAAGCATTGATATGAAAGTTTTTAACAACAAAGTATGAATTTGACAATTTTATGAGAGATTCAAAATACAATTAGTGGGGTTATAATAAGCATTGATATAAAAGTTTTTAACAACAACGCATGAATTTGACAATTTTATGAAAGATTCAAAATACAATTAGTATTGTTATAAGCATTGATATGAAAGTGTTTACTCTTTGTGCCCAATTTACACTCCCACATGGATGATGGGAGTGGGTTCGAGCCTCAGTGGAGGCAACTGTTGACTCTTTGTGCTTCATTAGGTTAGAAAGTAGCTATGAATAGATATTACATTGTAACAGAGTCAGTAGTACTAAAAAAAGAAACAATAACCTATGAATTTGACAGTTTTATGAGATTCAAAATGTAATTAGTGGTGTTATAAGCACTAATATGGAAGTTTTTAAGCATAACGTATGAATTTGACAGTTTTATGAGACATTCAAAATATAATTAGTGGTGTTATATGCATTGATTAGCGTAATTAAATAATTGAATGAGGCGGGGGTGGTGGAACACCGAACACCTAGCAGCGTATTGTAAATTAACGCAAGAAACGGGTCGGAACGTAATGTGCATGTAAATCCGTTACAAAAATATCTGTAATCAGTTATTATGTCGGGGTCGGAAAGTGTGAGCTACTGGCTCTCCACGTGGCGGCACGGAATGTTCAGCCCACCCCCAGCCATTGGTTAGAAAAATAGGAGTGCCAAAGCTGTGCACCGGATTATGATCGCCATCAAAATGCATCGTCACTCCAGCCTCCACGACAATGGCGATTCTCTCCAGGCAGAACCCAACTCGCTCCCCCTCCTTCATCCCTCGCTACGTCATCATCTTGGCCTTCGTCTCCCTCGCCCTCCTCCTCCTCTTCGAGGTACCCATTATTTTATTTCATTCATCCTTAATTGGGTTTCTATGTGTATGATATTGTATTCGTAACATATTTGACTCGATTCGATTCTGTTAGGTGGACAACCTGATTTCCAGGACGAAGACCATAGTGGGGCACAATTTAGAGCCGACCCCATGGCATGTTTTCCCGGCCAAAGAGTTCGAGGACGAGTCGACCTATTCCAGAGCTTCCAAAATTCTGCAATGCTCTTACCTAACCTGCAGCAGCCGGGCGGGCAACAGCACCACCACCACTACCGACATCCTAGGAGAAAGTACGAGGAGTAGTAATATATACGACGACCCGAAAATAATCCGTGAATCCCCGGAATGCCCAGATTTCTATAAATACATATATTATGATCTGAAGCCGTGGGCGAAGTCCAGGATTTCCAGGGCTCATGTGACGGAAGCCCAGAAGTTTGCGGCTTTCCGGGTTGTGATCGTGCAGGGGAAATTGTATGTGGACTTTTACTTTGCTTGTGTGCAGAGCCGGGCAATGTTTACCATATGGGGCCTCCTGCAATTGATTAGGAAATATCCTGGCAAGATTCCCGATGTGGATCTCATGTTTGATTGTATGGATAAGCCCACCATTAACCGTACGGAGAATGCAGAGATGCCTTTGCCATTGTTCCGCTATTGCACCACTCCCCAACATTTCGATATTCCTTTTCCGGATTGGTCTTTCTGGGGATGGTAATTAACAAACATTTTCCTATCTTAATTGTTTAATTTGTTTTTTTACCCATACATATCAGATTATATTCTTCTTCAACTTATTATGTATGTACAGGTCAGAGATTAACATAGGACCATGGGATGAAGAGTTTAATAACATTAAACAAGGTTCAAAATTACGAAGTTGGGCAAGAAAATGGCCAGTTGCTTACTGGAAAGGAAATCCAGATGTGAGTTCTCCAATTCGCACCGAGTTGTTGCAATGTAATGACACTAGAATGTGGAGGGCACAGATTTTTCGTCAGGTTAGTCAGTAACTTCATCTTATTCTTAATATATTGGCCCTGTTTGGTAAATGGCTGTTAGCTGATTGGGTTGACTATTTGGGTTAGAAGGTATAATTTGTTGATACCATTAGCTGATTGTAGAAAGTTGTTTGATAGATTAGCTTATAGATGATAGCTGTTTGGTATAATTTCTTTTTTTAAAAAGCTAATTGAAAAAGTTGCTTTGAATAGCATTTTGAATTTTAGCATTTTGAGTTAAAAAAGCTTATTAACCAAACAACTAATAGTGGTCAAATAAGCCAAAATTGACTGATAGGCTGATTATTTACTAAACATGGCTTGTATATAGTTTCACATTTACCATAGATATGGGATGGGATGAAATCAATATCATTTTCAAATATAATTACACGCAGGACTGGTTAGAAGAAGCAAAATCTGGTTTTGAGCAGTCCAAACTATCCAACCAGTGCCAGCATCGGTAAGTTAACTTCCAAATATAATACATCTTCTCATTCTATATATTTTGGGATTAATCAATTATGCCTAGCTTGGATCCCTTAGATTTATGTTGTTACTGATAGATATAGATACTTACTCTTCTGGTGGCCTTAATTTAAAGCCATGGTAGACTTTAGGTAGCCAGCAAATTGAGGAATATAATATAATAATGCTGTCATAAAGTGCAAAGAAGATATATATGACTTATTACCCGGCCTTTTGGTTGAATTTGTTTCCATTATATTGTACTGTATTACAGGTATAAGATCTATGCTGAGGGATATGCTTGGTCTGTAAGCTTGAAATACATTCTTGCATGTGGATGTGTTCCACTTATAATAACACCAGAATACGAAGATTTCTTTAGCCGCGGTCTCATTCCAAAGCAACACTATTGGCCCATTCCTCCATTTGATATGTGCCGATCTATAAAAGTGGCTGTTGAGTGGGGCAATGATCATTTGTACGAGGTATATGTATGTTTCATATATAGTTACTTGTATACCTAGTTTTGCTTATTATTAATCATTAAGCACGCACCGATGTTATCTATTGGGCAGAGGCTAGTAAAGGCCAAGTCTAATAGGAGAGCAACTGTATTTTCTTATATAGTCACACATTTTCGAACACTGGGTGTTGAGGCTTGGCCTTTACCCTTTATGAGCCTCTGCTCAACAATCCCCAACCACCGGATGTAGGCTCATAAAGGATACAGGCCAAGTCTAATAGGAGAGCAACTGTATTTTCTTATACAGCCACACATTTTCTAACGCTGGGTGTTGGGGCTTGGCCTTTACCCTTTATGAGCCTCTGCCCAACAATCCCCAACCACCGGATGAGCCTCTGCCCAACAATCCCCAACCACCGGATGTAGGCTCATAAAGGATAAAGGCCAAATCTAATAGGAGAGCAACTGTATTTTCTTATACAGCCACACATTTTTTAACACTGGGTGTTGGGGCTTGGCCTTTACTCTTTATGAGCCTCTGCCCAACAATCCCCAACCACCGGACGTAGGCTCATAAAGTGTAAAGGCCAAGTGCCAACACCGAGCGTCCGAAACTGTGTGGCTGTATAAGAAAATACAGTTGCTCTCCTATCAGCTATAATTTCTGATATGAGTGGTAAGCGCTTGATCTTAACATGACGTGGTTTGGATGGATGGATGGATAGGCTGCAGGAATAGGAAACGCAGCACAAGAGTTCATGGAAAATCTGAGCATGGATCGGATCTACGATTACATGTATCATCTGATCAGGGAGTATGCAAAGCTGCAGGATTTCGTGCCAGTTCCACCCTCATCAGCTCAAGAGGTCTGCTTGGATTCTGTGCTTTGTTTTGCTGATGAAAAGCAGAGGGAATTCCTGGAAAGGACAACCGCATTCCCTTCTCCAACCCCGCCTTGCACTCTTCCCCCTCCAGATATGAAACTTCTCAAGAAGGCTATGAAAATGAAGAGAAAAATCATTGACAATTTACCACTTTCAGGGTAGCTACTTCTACCTAGCTAACTCCACCACATACAAACCTTACTTACACCTATGGTAGAGACTAGAGAGTAGAGACCGCTCATACTCGATCATATAAGAGTGAGGAGGACATTTTCGTAATTTCTGTTACTCCACCTATTGTTAAGTTCAAACTCAAACATTTTACTTTTGAGGAAAATCAAAATGTTTTCCGCTCAATTGAACACATTATTTGTGTGAAGAGTAGTTCTTTAATTTATTGAGTAATTAGGCATCCCTAATGTAATGACTTGTATGTACATCACAATGAAACTAAGGGTGTGTTTGGTTCCGGAGTTAGACACAAGGAATGAAAATGAAAGTGATACATATTATTTGGTTGATAATTTTTTAAAACACAGGTATATGATTTGATGACTCATATAGTTAAAAAATCTATTGCCTAATTTAAATCAAGTATCACTCTTTTAATTCAAACTTATTCCTCATCTCGTCGACTCCTCACTGTATAGCATTAGTGCTCTTAGATTTTTATTTTGATTTTTTGTTCATTTTGTGTTTCGGATGTGATCATATTAGGATCAATTACCTTGATTTTTTATTCATGTATTTTTAAAATCTTTATTCCAATTATAAGGTCATATATAACCAAACAACAATATTGTTAATCAATCCAATTATATTCCAACCTACCACCATGCAAAATAATTTCACCAAATTTCAATAGTATTTGATTCATATTCTGATTCTTACTCTCATATTTGAACCGAACACACCTTAAATTGTCAATGCTACTAACACGAAACAAAAATTGCTTTTAATTTCCATTTTATATTTTTTAAAATGTTAAAGTTGTCATTTTTCATTTAGGCTAAGATTTTCTTATAACATATTTTGAACTATAGATAAATTATAGACTTCCTTTGGTAAGAAAAATGCAGTCTTTTATCTTCTCCTTTATCCTCCTTTATAAAATTTATATTTTATCTCATTCATTCATAAATTTGTTAACAATTGTTATTGTTATTTTTGGGAAAAAATTATGTTACTTCCATATATTTGGTCGAGTATCTACTTTTATATCATATAAACTTAAAATTATAATTTTGTGATATTAATATAGGAGTTTTTTCCCAAAATGGTCCCTCGACTATTGCTCATTCTCAATTTTGCATTTCGACTTTCAATTGCACCTAATGTGGTCCCTTGACTTTCAAAAACTCACCCAATTTGGTCCTCCGTTACATATTCCGTCAAATCAGTGTTAAAATGGAGGGCATTTTAGTCCATTTACCTATTGTTAGCCTAATAAACATTGAGAAATAGTTGAGGGACCGTTTTGAGATAGTCAAGGGACCATTTTGGGAAAAACTATTTTATTTATTTCATTTTTGTTTATTTTCATTTTTAGACTCTATAAAATTAGAATTTCTATACATTTTTTTTCTTACAAATATAAATACTTAAAATCGTGCAATCCATCCTAAAAATTTTTAACTTTTTTTACAGACTTTTTTCATCTATCTAAATATACAAACTATTCCTATGCAGATTTACAATAAGTTTCGTAAATTTTATAAATACTCATTTTTTAAGCACCGATTAAAATAATTCCTAGTCACATCCTTAATACTAAATATATTACTTTGGATTTTTTATAAATAAGATATAATATTATTAAACTCAAATAATTAAAAATAATGTGCGCACATCACAAAAGATTTTATGATTGACTTAAAAATTAACTATAAATTTTATTGTTGAATACAAATTGACAATTATTAAACATTATTTTTAATAATTATTGTGTCCCGTGTAATATACTAAAATTATTAGGTAGGATTTTTATAATTAAGGTATAGTTTAATTAAATCAAAAATTTTAAAAATAATGTGTCCACATTACAAAATAAATTATACTTGCCTTAATAATTAATAATTAATAAAAAAAATAAGAAGAGGAAACCATATAAAAGATGTCATACAATATCTTAAATAATGTAAAATAATATAAAATTTAATAATTACTTCGAAATCAAATACAGAAAATATTGCAGGAAACATTGACGAGATTTTACTTTCGGCTCACCTGAGAAGTTTACTAGAAAAATTTACCTTTCGGTCCAATATTTTCCCTACATTTTACACTCTTTGGGTGTCTACGCTTGAAAAAAAATATTATTTTCAATGGTAAAAGTAATATTTAATGTGATACATAGTGATTGATTGTCTATGAACATAAAAAATTAAAAAAAAAAGTATATGAGTATTTATGAAATTTACGGAACTTATTGTAAAACTTCATAGGAATAGTTTGTATATTTAGAGGGGAAAAGCCTGTAAAGAAAGTTAAAAATTTTGAGGTTGGATTGCGCGATTTTAACTATTTATATTTGTAAGAAAAAATGTATAGAAATTCTATTTTTATAGAGTGTAAAAAATGAAAATAAACAAAAATGAAATAAATAAAATAGTTTTTCCCAAAATGATCCCTTGACTATCCTCAAAACGGTCCCTCAACTATTTCTCAATGTTTATTAGGCTAACAATAGGTAAATGGACGAAAATACCCTCCATTTTAACACTGATTTGATGGAATATGTAACGGAGGACCAAATTGGGTGAGTTTTTGAAAGTCAAGGGACCACATTAGGTGCAATTGAAAGTCGAAATGTAAAATTGAGAATGAGCAATAGTCGAGGGACCATTTTGGGAAAAAAACTCTTAATATAGTCTATAGTCATGTACATAATTAAAAATTTTATATAAAAAGTTTTCATAATTATATTGATTTAATCCTAATTGTATTTAATATATATTATAATTCTAACAATATGAATAATAACTAAGAGAATTATACTTAGAAATAAAATAAAAAAAATGTAAAGTTTAAATTTTGTATGAGTAAATTTAAACTATAATAAGACGTATTTACTTATATGATTGTATAATATATTGTATATGCACTTATGCACTAATGCACATAATGCTTATTAATATATATTTAGGCAATCTCTATAATATAATTTCCCTAATTATAAAATATATTGTTAGATTTATAATTAAAATAATTAAATTTAGAAAGTAATAAAATTAGTATTTTAATTTTGTATAATTAATATAGTGCATAAGTATGTGTATATATTTAAGAAAATTCCTAAATATTTATGAACACACATTTAGTTACTTTTTATAATTTTATTTTCTTAATTATATTTCATCTTTTATTAATTATAATTAAGAAATTTGTATGGATTAACGTAGTCCCTAACAATATTATATAGTTAGGCATATATCTAAATATTAATGAATGTTTTAATTTAAAGTATGAGTTTAGACATACTATAAACTAAAATTTCTTAATGAGTAACCACTGTAACAATTAATATGTATAATTAAAGAAGTAATCACAGTTCTATAAAAAAATGTACATTTTTTCATATTGTACAAAATAGTACAATAATTAATTAAGAGTAATTGGATGTTGGATTGTTTAGCTCATCAAGATCGTAGGACATTTAATTGAGTTGGACACTTGGACCAGGCCATGTGCATTAATTAGGCTGCCTAATTAGCATGTTTGACTTGATATTGCCCCATCAAGATATATGTGGGTTGTGTAATTTTGAAGAAATTTGGATAATTTGATATTATTTAAAATTAGATGGAATCATGAACCTGGACATGATGGTGTCCCGATACATTTTTCATATTTAATTGAAATAATTAAATTAAATTTGAGAATTATCCAAAAAGATAAAGTTTGTTAGAGCTTGCCTACACCCACCACTATAAATAGTGGGTTCATTTTGGAGGACAGGGAGCTCTGAAGATCTGCATATCGAAACTTTGTCGGAATCTCGCTAGGATATCATCTCGAACACACCTGATATACATCTGCACTGAAGAACATGCCATTTGAATATCGAAAACCCTTCTTTGAAGATTAAAACTACTAAAAAAAAAATGATACTGTCACCTAATTAACATCGGTTTTTTAATAACTGACATAATAAGTCAATAAAATAAAACAAAATAAATTATATTATTTACGACGTCGTATGTACTAATTTTTTTTTTGAAAAAATTAATATGACATACGACGTCGATTCATAGATTAACCGACGTCGTATGCTGTAATTTTTAAATAATAATAATATGACTTACGACGTCGGTTCGTAGAAGAACCGACATCGTATGTACTATTTTTTTTAAAAAAAATTAATATGACATACGACGTGTATGTACTAATTTAAAAAATAATATTAATTTTTTTTTGAAATCAAAGACGTAATATCATTAAGTAGAATCCAAGCTCAAAACATGAGCAATGGAAGGAAAAGGATGAGTAAAACAGTCAATACGATTAGACATAGACAAGGATTCTCGGGCTAAACAATGGGCAACCCTGTTCGTAGACCGTTTAGCAAACAAAAAGCTTAAGTTAACGAAACTAGAAGCTATGTATCTAACATCATCTAGGAGAATATCAAAATATGAGACAGAATCATAAGAGTGAAAAATGCCAAGAATGGCTTGCTGGCAATCGCTCTCTAGCTGGAGGTTGTCGATGCCGAGGTCTCTAATCCATTTCAGTGCTTTGCGGATGCCCATTACTTCTGGTTTAGGTGGATTGAAGGCAGCTCTCCAGGGTAGACACCTCGCAGTAATGAAGCATCCCATAGAGTCATGAATAACAAAGCCGAAGCCCATCTTGTTCCTGTTCTGATCAATGGCTGCGTCCACATTGAGTTTGAGCATACCCGAGGGAGGTCTTGTCCAAGCAGTGTTGTCGCTAGGTGGCCTGACAGTAACATTCACAGTAATATTTGTTGGGTCCCTCCAAGTGGAAGGACAAAGTGCAACAAAACAAAAAAAAAAACAATAAAAAAAAAAAAAACTTTTTCCATGTTTTGTGTTTGTGCAATAAAAAAAAAAAAAACTTTTTCCATGTTTTGTGTTTGTGTGTCGGCAGTGGTGAGCAGAAAAAGTTGAGGGAATTTTTGATGATTCCTATTCTTCTCTCTTTTTCGGCCAACAGAGAGAAAACAGAACAAGAAAAAACTATCTTTCTTCTCATTCCATTCGGCATCTGCAGCAGAGGGAAGAAACCATTTTCTCTTCTCATCTTGGTGCCATTTTGTCATGGAGTTTGCCTAAGATCTTGGGTACTACCTTCATCAAATATTTGAGGTCAGCTTGTATTTATTCCAGGCATCTTTTGGATATTCTCGTACTATTTGTATTCATTTTATCATATTAGTGGTGGTTGAATATTTTGAGTACGAGATATTATTATGTTTAGCCTGTGAATATTATAAGAATGTTTTGGCCTAGGAGTTGTTGTATTTGATGATTTGTGGATGTATGGCTCACGTGGTAGCCTGAAACTTTGTACCCGAGATTTGTGATAGTGGAAATTGTTGTTGTTGGTGGCCTGTGGTTTTTCCCCGTGGTTTTGGGGTTTTCCACGTAAATCTTGTGTTCCTTGTGTTCATATTTATTTTTGGGCTATTGTGTATTATCTCCTATTTGTGTACCGTGTCGGGTCTGTGATTTTGATTGTCACAGCAAGTGGGATTTTTCCCAACAAAGTGGTATCAGAGCCCGGTTGTTAATTTGGTATATTTGACATGGAGGCAAATACGAGTAATATGGTGAGATTGAATGGTAAAAATTATCACATTTGGAAAGCCAAAATGAAGGATCTCCTGTTTGTGAAAAAGTTACATCTACCTGTGTTTGCAAGTGCAAAGCCTGAAAATATGTCAGATGAGGAGTGGGACTTTGAACACCAACAAGTTTGTGGATATATTCGACAGTGGGTTGAAGATAATGTTTTAAACCACATTATTAATGAGACACATGCCAGGAGCCTATGGAATAAACTTGAGACCCTGTATGCTTCTAAGACAGGCAATAACAAATTGTTTTTGCTGAAACAGATGATGAATATAAGATACAGGGAAGGTACATTGATCAATGATCATGTTAATGATTTTCAGGGCGTTCTTGATCAATTGTCTGGTATGGGCATCAAATTTGAGGATGAGGTACTTGGTCTCTGGTTGCTTAATACTCTACCAGATTCTTGGGAAACATTTCGAGTTTCATTGACCAATTCTGCTCCCAACGGTGTTGTGACCATGGAATATGTAAAGAGTGGTATCTTGAATGAAGAAGCAAGAAGAAGATCTCAAGACACATCTACTTCTCAGTCAGATATTTTGGTTACAGATGATAGGGGGAGAAACAAGCAAAAGGGTCAGAGGGGTAGAGATAAAAGCAGAAGCAAGTCAAGGTCAAGGTACAAGGATATTGAATGTCATTATTGTGGTAAGAAAGGTCACATCAATAAATATTGCTTCAAGTGGAAAAGAGAAAAGAAGCAAGACAATAAAGATGGTGACACCGGGAATCAAGTTGCGACAGTTAGAACAGATTTACTTGTTGCCTGTGATGAAAACGCCATCAACGTTGCATGCCATGATACAACTTGGATTGTGGATTCAGGTGCAACCTACCATGTTACACCAAGGAAGGAATTCTTTTCTTCATATACTCCAGGTGACTTTGGAGAGCTCAGAATGGGTGATGATGGTCAGGTGAAGGTGACGGGTACTGGTACAGTTTGCCTTGAGACAAGTAATGGCACAAAGTTGGTACTTAAAGATGTCAAGCATGCACCAGATATCAGACTGAATCTTATTTCTACAGGAAAACTTGATGATGATGGTTTCTGTTGTTTCTTTGGTGATGGGCATTGGAAAATCACTAAAGGCTCGCTGGTTGTTGCACGAGGTAACAAGTCTTCTAACTTGTACTCTTTGCAAAGTTCTATTTCTGATGATTCAGTGAATGTGGTAGAAAAAGAATGTGTATCAGAATTGTGGCATAAACGACTTAGTCACATGAGTGTGAAGGGGATTGATTATCTTGCCAAGAAGAGTAAGCTTTCTGGGGTTAAAGAAGCTAGATTGGACAAGTGTGTTCACTGCTTGGCTGGAAAACAGAGAAGGGTTTCTTTCATGAGCCATCCTCCTTCAAGAAAGTCAGAGCCACTTGAGTTGATACATTCTGATGTGTGTGGACCAATGAAGGTTAGGTCACTCGGAGGTGCAGTTTACTTTGTAACCTTTATTGATGACTATTCTAGGAAACTCTGGGTCTACACTTTGAAGCACAAAAGTGATGTGCTTGGTGTATTTAAAGAGTTTCATGCCCTTGTTGAGAGACAGACAGGGAAGAAATTGAAGTGCATCCGTACTGATAATGGCGGTGAATATTGTGGACCGTTTGATGAGTACTGCAGAAGGTATGGCATTAGACATCAGAAAACTCCTCCTAAGACTCCTCAATTAAATGGCTTAGCAGAAAGGATGAACCGGACAATTATGGAGAGAGTCAGATGTATGCTTGATGATGCAAAGTTGCCTAGTTCCTTTTGGGCTGAGGCAGTTTCCACAGCTGTTCATGTTATCAACTTATCTCCTGTTATTGCTTTGAAAAATGAAGTTCCTGATAAAGTTTGGTGTGGAAAGGAAGTTTCTTACGATCACCTTAAAGTCTTTGGTTGTAAGGCATTTGTGCATGTTCCAAGAGATGAGAGATCTAAGTTGGATTCGAAGACTAGAGAATGCATTTTCATTGGTTATGGGTTTGATGGATTTGGCTACAGGCTGTATGATCCAGTTCAGAAGAAGCTAGTCAGAAGTCGTGATGTAGTGTTCTTTGAAAATCAAACCATTGAAGATATTGACAAAGTGAAAAAGCCAGAATCTCGTGATAGTGGAAGTTTGGTTGACATTGAGCCAGTTTCCCGCAGAGATACAGATGATGTTTATGAGGTTCAGGAAAATGGTCAGAATGGTGATCCTATACCGGACTATCAGGGTGATACAGTTGATGCAGATGGTCATGTTGATGATGTTGTGCACCAGGAACAAGAAGTTCCTTCGCAGGTTCCAGTTGATCTTCCGAGAAGGTCTGATAGGGAACGGAGACCATCTACTCGTTATTCTCCCAGTCAGTATGTGCTTTTGACTGACGGGGGAGAACCTGAGTCTTATGAAGAAGCTATGGAGAGTGAGCAAAAGAGGCAATGGCTTGAGGCTATGCAGGATGAGATGAACTCCTTATATGCAAATGATACCTTTGAGTTGGTAAGGGCACCAAAGAACAGGAAAGCTTTGAAAAACAGGTGGGTCTACAGAGTGAAACATGAAGAGGGCACTTCAGTTCCACGGTTCAAAGCTAGATTGGTGGTGAAGGGTTTCAGCCAGAAGAAAGGTATTGATTTTGATGAGATTTTCTCTCCTGTTGTGAAATTCTCTTCCATCAGAGTTGTGTTGGGACTAGCAGCTCGTTTGGATATAGAAATTGAGCAGATGGATGTGAAGACAGCTTTTCTCCATGGTGATTTGGATGAGGAGATATATATGGAGCAGCCTGAGGGTTTCAAGGTCAAAGGAAAAGAGGATTATGTTTGCAGATTGAAGAAGAGTTTGTATGGTTTGAAGCAAGCTCCGAGGCAGTGGTACAAAAAGTTTACTTCTATTATGAGTAAGCATGGGTACAAGAAGACTTCTTCAGACCACTGTGTTTTTGTGAACAGGTATTCTGATGATGACTTTGTTATACTGCTGCTTTATGTTGATGATATGTTGATTGTTGGTCGCAATACCTCAAGAATTCAAGAGTTGAAACAAGAGTTGAGTAAGTCCTTTTCTATGAAGGACATGGGGCCAGCAAAGCAAATTCTTGGGATGAAGATCATCCGTGACAGGCAGAACAAGAAGTTGTGGTTATCTCAAGAGAAATACATTGAGAAAGTTCTTGAGAGATTTAGTATGAATGGGGCTAAACCAGTCAGTACACCTCTTGATATGCATTTCAAGTTGTGTAAGAAGCAATGTGCTTCTAGTGAGAAAGACAAGGAAGAAATGCAAAGAGTTCCTTATTCTTCAGCTGTTGGTAGTTTGATGTATGCCATGGTATGTACGAGACCAGATATTGCTCATGCAGTGGGTGTTGTTAGCAGATTTCTCTCAACTCCAGGGAGAGAACATTGGGATGCTGTTAAGTGGATTCTAAGATATCTTCGGGGTACTTCAAGTTTGAGTTTGTGTTTTGGTATAGGGAAACCTATTCTTACCGGGTACACTGATTCAGATATGGCCGGAGACATTGACACCAGGAAATCTACTTCAGGTTATCTGATTACCTATGCAGGGGGAGCAGTTTCATGGCAATCAAGGTTGCAAAAGTGTGTTGCTTTGTCTACCACTGAAGCTGAGTTCATAGCATCTGTTGAGGCCAGTAAAGAAATGCTATGGATGAAGAAGTTTCTCCAGGAGCTCGGGTTTGTTCAAGACAGGTATGTGCTCTACTGTGATAGTCAGAGTGCAGTTCATCTTGCAAAGAATTCTACGTTTCATTACAGGTCAAAACATATTGACACGAGATATCATTGGATAAGAGATATCTTGGAATGCAAGATGCTTGAACTTGAAAAGATTCATACTGATGATAATGGGTCAGACATGATGACTAAAGCTTTGCCAAGAGGGAAGTTTGAGATTTGTTGCTCTATCGCTGGGATGGCGATGTCTTCCACATAGTCGGTCGGGGGAGATTTGTTGGGTCCCTCCAAGTGGAAGGACAAAGTGCAACAAAACAAAAAAAAAAAAAAAAAAAAAAAAAAAAAAAAAAACTTTTTCCATGTTTTGTGTTTGTGTGTCGGCAGTGGTGAGCAGAAAAAGTTGAGGGAATTTTTGATGATTCCTATTCTTCTCTCTTTTTCGGCCAACAGAGAGAAAACAGAACAAGAAAAAAATTATCTTTCTTCTCATTTCCATTCGGCAGTCTGCAGCAGAGGGAAGAAACCATTTTCTCTTCTCATCTTGGTGCCAATTTGTCATGGAGTTTGCCTAAGATCTTGGGTACTACCTTCATCAAATATTTGAGGTCAGCTTGTATTTATTCCAGGCATCTTTTGGATATTCTCGTACTATTTGTATTCATTTTATCATATTAGTGGTGGTTGAATATTTTGAGTACGAGATATTATTCCGTTTAGCCTGTGAATATTATAAGAATGTTTTGGCCTAGGAGTTGTTGTATTTGATGATTTGTGGATGTATGGCTCACGTGGTAGCCTGAAACTTTGTACCCGAGATTTGTGATAGTGGAAATTGTTGTTGTTGGTGGCCCGTGGTTTTTCCCCGTGGTTTTGGGGTTTTCCACGTAAATCTTGTGTTCCTTGTGTTCATATTTATTTTTGGGCTATTGTGTATTATCTCCTATTTGTGTACCGTGTCGGGTCTGTGATTTTGATTGTCACAGCAAGTGGGATTTTTCCCAACAAAGTGGTATCAGAGCCCTGGTTGTTAATTTGGTATATTTGACATGGAGGCAAATACGAGTAATATGGTGAGATTGAATGGTAAAAATTATCACATTTGGAAAGCCAAAATGAAGGATCTCCTGTTTGTGAAAAAGTTACATCTACCTGTGTTTGCAAGTGCAAAGCCTGAAAATATGTCAGATGAGGAGTGGGACTTTGAACACCAACAAGTTTGTGGATATATTCGACAGTGGGTTGAAGATAATGTTTTAAACCACATTATTAATGAGACACATGCCAGGAGCCTATGGAATAAACTTGAGACCCTGTATGCTTCTAAGACAGGCAATAACAAATTGTTTTTGCTGAAACAGATGATGAATATAAGATACAGGGAAGGTACATTGATCAATGATCATGTTAATGATTTTCAGGGCGTTCTTGATCAATTGTCTGGTATGGGCATCAAATTTGAGGATGAGGTACTTGGTCTCTGGTTGCTTAATACTCTACCAGATTCTTGGGAAACATTTCGAGTTTCATTGACCAATTCTGCTCCCAACGGTGTTGTGACCATGGAATATGTAAAGAGTGGTATCTTGAATGAAGAAGCAAGAAGAAGATCTCAAGACACTTCTACTTCGCAGTCAGATATTTTGGTTACAGATGATAGGGGGAGAAACAAGCAAAAGGGTCAGAGGGGTAGAGATAAAAGCAGAAGCAAGTCAAGGTCAAGGTACAAGGATATTGAATGTCATTATTGTGGTAAGAAAGGTCACATCAATAAATATTGCTTCAAGTGGAAAAGAGAAAAGAAGCAAGACAATAAAGATGGTGACACCGGGAATCAAGTTGCGACAGTTAGAACAGATTTACTTGTTGCCTGTGATGAAAACGCCATCAACGTTGCATGCCATGANTTTCTTCTCATTCCATTCGGCATCTGCAGCAGAGGGAAGAAACCATTTTCTCTTCTCATCTTGGTGCCATTTTGTCATGGAGTTTGCCTAAGATCTTGGGTACTACCTTCATCAAATATTTGAGGTCAGCTTGTATTTATTCCAGGCATCTTTTGGATATTCTCGTACTATTTGTATTCATTTTATCATATTAGTGGTGGTTGAATATTTTGAGTACGAGATATTATTATGTTTAGCCTGTGAATATTATAAGAATGTTTTGGCCTAGGAGTTGTTGTATTTGATGATTTGTGGATGTATGGCTCACGTGGTAGCCTGAAACTTTGTACCCGAGATTTGTGATAGTGGAAATTGTTGTTGTTGGTGGCCTGTGGTTTTTCCCCGTGGTTTTGGGGTTTTCCACGTAAATCTTGTGTTCCTTGTGTTCATATTTATTTTTGGGCTATTGTGTATTATCTCCTATTTGTGTACCGTGTCGGGTCTGTGATTTTGATTGTCACAGCAAGTGGGATTTTTCCCAACAATATTAACATAAGACCAATAATATAGGAAATTCATAGCACTATGGCAGATATGGGAGGCCGAGAGGATAGAATTGTTCCAAATTTTTTCGTTTCTTGCATCCCAAATTTTCCAGCAGGTAGAGATAATTATGCATAAGTCATGGTCAGATTTAGAGGAGAATATGATGTTCAGCCAATCAATAAAAGAAGAGCAGGAAAGATAATCGATTCCTCCAATGATATCCCAACAATCTCGAGCGAGAGGACATTTTATAAAAAGATGAAATGCAGATTCTTCGTCACAGTTGCAGATTTGACAGACATCAGGCACTTGGACCATCTTGGATTTTAAGTTATCATGCGTTGCAAGGGAAGAAGAACATAGCTGCCAAAAAAATGTTTTGATTTTTGGAGGGAGCTTGAGAGACCAGAATTTTGTCCAGCATGGGATTAAAGTAGGGTCCAAGTTCCCCATTAAGGATTTATAGCAACTCTTAACAGTATAAACTCCTTTAATGTCTTCAGTCCACATAATTCTATCCTCAGTTCTTGAATTTGGTAGGGGGATGCTCAAGATGGAAGTGGTGACATCGTGTCCAAACAAAGATGAGATAAGTGACTCATTCGAAGAGGAGGTATTAGGGATAATTAGGTCTGCCACCTTGGTAATGTTGGAATATGTAGATGTGCCTTGCTGCATGGAGGTGTTAATTGGGTTAGGCAACCAAGAATCGTTCCAAACATTGATCAAATCCCCGTTTCCAACTCTCCATCTACAACGGCTCTTGAGAGTGTCTTGAGTTGAAAGTATACTCCTCCAAATAAAGGAGGGATTGTTACCCAATTGAGCATCAAGGAAGCAGTTATTAGCATAGTATTTGGCCTTGTAGATTCTGGCAGCTAAGAGTTCGGGTAATTCACAAAACGCCAGGCTTGTTTACCGAGTAATGCAGTGTTGAACTCTCTAATCTTTCTGAACCCCATGCCTCCCCAGCGTTTAGGAACACATAGCTTTTCCCAGCACTTCCATCTGATTCCTCTGGATCTATCCCCATCATATCCCCACCAAAAACTGTTCATTATACGCTCAATTTCATTGCATAACTCAATAGGGAGCAAAAAGACGCTCATTGCATAGTTCGGGATAGCTTGAATGACATTCTTGAGAAGGACTTCTTTACCAGCACGCGAAAGGAATTTGTGTGTCTAACTCTTGATTCTCCCTACAACCTTGTCCTTGATGAAGCCCAGGATTTCCCGTTTATTTCTGCCAATTAGTGAAGGAAGACCTAAGTAATGACCATTCAGGTTACCTTCGCATATGCCCATTATAGTACAGAAGTCTTCCCTTGAGTTCCGCGAGGTGTTCTTACTGAACATAAGGGTGGACTTGGTGTAATTGATAGTTTGTCCAGAGGCCAAAGCAAAATTCTCAATGGCATTCTTTAGAGTGTTTGCTTCCAAGGTGGTGGCCTTACAGAAGATGTAGCAATCATCAGCGAAGAATAGGTTTGTGACTTTCGGCGCACCTCTTGCAATGGCAATACCATGAAGGAGTCCCTCGCGCTGAAGTTTTAGAAGCATTAAGTGAAAGACTTCAAGAATCAAAATGAATAGGTAAGGGCTTATGGGGTCACCCTGTCTCAATCCTCTACTAGGAGTGACCGAACCTATAGCACGTCCGTCTAGTAGAATGGTGTAACTGACAGTGGAGATAATTTCTCGGATCAGATTAGTAATGTGGTTGGAGAACCCCAGTTTAGACATCACCGATAAGAGAAAGTTCCAATCGACTCTATCAAAGGCCTTACTCATGTCCAATTTGACACCATGAAGGATGTTGTATTGCGGTGAGGGTGAAGGTGAAGTGGTAAAACGAAGAGTCGAGACTCCCCGAGTGTTGTGTCTCTCAAGGATGGCGAATGGGAATCGAATTGGTGTGTTGGCATCTAAGAGGTTGAAGGAAAAGAGTTACGAGATTTGCTAAGGGTTGGATTCATTTGTAGGAGAGGGGGAAGTTGATAAGGGTTTTGATAAAAATAAAGGAAAGACGGAGATTGGGGCCTTAGGCTTCTCTATGTGGTCTATCTTTGTATGATTTCGTGAGCTAGAGATGTGGAATAGACTAGGGAGTTCATGGCACATCACCAAGTGGCGTCACACTTTGGATTCCCACATCCTCATTCGGTTGGGGCATTTCATCGAACACTTTGTCTATCACTCCTCTCGGATCTTGTCCTTTCGGACTAAGAGCGGAGATGTGGGTGAGTGAGACTCGTGAGTGGCCGCTATCGCGCACACACTCACTTCCTTTGAGTTTGCTACCTAAGGTGCACACTTAGGCACAAAGCAGTATGAACATCATCCACACAAGATCATCATCCAACAATCAAAAAGCTCACATTTAATCTAGCAATTTATATCAAACATCCACATAGATTAACCTTGGGGCCACCAATCCCCTTTCTACTCTACTCTAACATACTAAAGAAACAAGAAAAAGAAAGGAAATTTCAAAGAAACAAATATTAGATTAAGAAAAGGAGAGAATGGTTACCACCCTCAAGGAGGGGATCTTTACAACTTTTGTTCTTGAAACTCCAATCTCCTTCCTTGCCCTTGATCTAATCTAACCTAGAAGAAGAGGAATTTCCCCCAAGAGGGGAGAAAATCCCTAAGAGAGACCTAATCTATGCTATTGTATGCTAAAAACTACTTGCCTAGGGCTTGGGATAATGATCCTTATATAGGGGGAACAAAATAGGGGCAAGATAGACAATTTCCGCGCAGTAGAATTTTAGGGTAAAACAGGGCTCTCGACGCGTCGAGCCCTCAAGGATTTTCCGAGAAAATGCTACGGCACATTCTCGACGCGTCGAGCTTTGATGCTTCGACGACTATCGCCACGCGTGGTGGAGGGCGTGGGGAGCTTCTGGAATGATTCCACGTCCACCCACATGCGTGTGAGGCTGCGTGGGAGGCTCCTGCTTCATGGTTTCTTCATTTTCTGCTCAGTTTTGGCCTTAAGTCCTCCCTTTTGCTGTAGAATACCTTAAAAACATCTTCCATGATCGTGTTAGTGGTTTTTGGTCACATCTGAGTCTTAATGCATGAAATTCTTATAAAATGGGTAATAAACTCTACAATTCTAGCCCGTAAATGACCCTTAAAATAGGCTATTCTTGGTGCTTATCAAAGTTTCCACACTTAAATCTTGCTTGTCCTCAAGCAAGAACACTTTCCTAAACTCTAATCATATAAGCACCAAGGATAATCCGTTCTCTCTTGTCAATTGATCAAGCGATGTGTAGGTGTTCGGAGTTGAGTGGGTGAAATCCCCTACACTATCTACCAAGACCGCTAAACTCATGCCGACCAAACGTAAGAAATATGCTAAGGAAGTTAAGGTCTTAAGAGATGGATGTAACATAAAAAAGTTTTGTTCACACCTTCAAGCATGCAAGTGACAAAATGGTTTCACCTTGTATTTTCTAGGGGCCTCCAGCCGATCCAACTAGTGGGAACGATGTTCACCCCTTAGCCAATTTCCACCCTAACGCCAAAGCCCCTTTACGTTAATATAAGTGAGGGCAGGGACATGGACCGCTCATCGCTATGGCTTGGGCGATCACTCTATTTTTTCACTTCCTAGGATAACGTCATCAGGCGACCCGACTTCACATAGAGCTCCATGCTTTTTCGAAGACAGTGCAATGGGTGCCTGAATCCTAGCGAAGCGGCTCACCTCCTCTCTATTTTCTCATCTTTCAGGATCTCTTCGGGGTAACCGACTTCACATGGATCTCCATGCTTTTTCGAAGACGGTGCAATGGTTACTCCGTATCTAGACTAGATGGCTCACCTAGGTTTTATCTCTAGGAATGGCCTTTTTGCCCTTTTACTCTTTTCACCATATCAACCCCTCATGCCTTTTTCTAGGGATTAGGGATTGTTTTCACTCTAAGCTCACTTAGGCTCAACTTTTGCCCCATGTCCTGCTAAGATTAATTCAATTTTCGGGCTTCACAATTTTTATCTTTCTTAAACTCAAGGGGTTTACACTCCCACTTCGAGAGATCCTTGACTGAGGTCCAAACAAAATACAAGGTGAAGAACATGCAAGCACACATAAAAATTTTCAATTTTGGTCGAGTTGTGCAAACTGGTACAAGTGTAACTTCCAAAGCATATTTAGAACATTCAAATTTTGGCACAAGGTTAGGAGCCCTCCTAGATAGTATTGGCAATAACACGCCCTCTAGTTCCTAAACCTTATCATTCAATCAATCAACTATTTTAAGAAGCATAAATCCTTTCCACACTTAAAAGCGAACATCGTCCTCGATGTTTCCATTAAGAATAGAGGAAAAATGATTAGGGTCTTAAAAGATTGTGCAGTAAAGCATCTTTCCACACTTAAAAAGTGTGCTCTGGGCTTCAAATAAATTTTCTAAAAATACTATACCCATTATAACAAAATCATGCGACTCATCCTTTGTGAACCAAGGCAAATTTGCTCATAAAAATTGGAAGAAAATTTAGAAAGATATACCATAGAGTGCGTTTCTACAACCTTATTTTCAGCTTCTTGCCCATCTATTCTAAGATTGTCGGCTCATCATCCTCTTGCCTTTGGTAATTTAAAAGTAATTCTATGCCTCCGAAATGTTTATCCTGCATTTGTTAGCTCGAACGGGTGCATAGAAATAAACTTAAAATAACTAAACAAAATAATAGCCGTAAAATAAAATTTTATAAAAAAATGTTGGGATTGTTGGCACGACCAGACCTGAGAGACTTAGGAAAATTGGATGAAAAGAAAATAACGCACGGAAACTGTCCAGGACCTGTCCACGCGGTCTTACACGCGTGTCGGCCCTCGTGGATCAGCATTGGAAAGTTTCCACGCCTCCCACCACGCGTGTGAGCAGGCGTGGTCAACAGTGCTGATCACCTTCCTTGTCTCCTAGCTCTTGCCTTCCATGTTTGATTCAATTTAGCTCATTTGTCATGGCTTAGCACCAAAATCACCTGCATTGTTAGCTCAAGCAAGGCTATTCTAAAAAGAAAATTACTAATAAACAAAGAAAAGGAAAAGTAAACAAGAAGTAAAATTCTATCTAAGGATAACATTGGGATTGCCTCCCAAGTGCGCCATGGTTTAACGTCTCCTGGCCAGACGTTGTGTGCTCTATCCTTCGAAACACACAGATTTTGGGACCTTACCAAGCGTCCCGTGTACTTTTGCTTCAAGGAATGCCCCAAGATGTAGGACATCCTTGAATACAAAAGCAAAGAAGGGGAAAACACATTCTATTGACAAATAAGCATGGGGTACTACCCTAAGATATTTAAGGATAGTGTACCCCTCTTCTCCCTTCTTTTCATAGGTTCCATCCCCTAAGAACTTGTCCTTAAAGGTCTCCCAATGAACACTCTCTCCACCGTCTATCTTATCTAAAGCATTTTCTCTCCACTCTTATTCTTTTTTATTGCCAATGGTGACAATTATTTCCCTTCTTTCCCTTTCTCCCTCTATGATCCCTAATAACTCGATATCATCCTCACTCCCCAAATCATCACAAAACTGTAAGGAATCACACTCCCATGAGCAAAAAGAAGCCTTATCACAGTCATCAGAACTATCATGAAGTACAAGGGAATCATCCTCACAAACATTATAAGAACTTTCGATAAGAGTTGGAGTGAGAATCTTACCTTGTGTGGGTTTTTCGTCTTCCCACACGATTTCAATGTGATCCTCGTCTTCACTCTCAATCTCTCCCCATTGTTGAGTGTTCAACTCAGGAGTCGAAACTTCTTGGAGCACCGGGGTGTCAAATTCTGTGGATACACACACCTCTTCATCATTAATTGTCTTGTCCATCTTGTCACTCTCCTGTTGGTCGGTTTCCATTGTCGGGGGATCCATTGGTAGCATTCTCGTCATAAGCTCTTCCTGTTGGTCCCAAGGGGATGGGGTACAAGTCTAGAGGGGGGGGGGGGAATAGACTTGTATAAGATTTTGCAAATCTTTTCGACCTCTCGTGTGTATTGAACTTAGGATGTTTAGGTTCGATACCTCACGAGGTGAAGACAAAGTTTTATGCGCAGCGGAAATGTTATCCCCTTTTAGTTAGCACGAGTTTGAGTTAGTTCGAGAGGTGTGTTTATATGTAGTGCAATCGAGAGGTTAGCGAGAGATAAAAGCAGTAAGTAAATGCAAGAGAGATTTTTAAGTGGTTCGGCCAACCCGCCTACGTCCACTCTTCTTCCAGAAACTCCCTGGAAGGATTGCACTAAAAACTTCCCTTTTTAGTACAATATCGAGCGCTTGAGCTTTGATCACGAAGCCCGCCTCAAGCCTCAGGTTTTTCGCCCCGCTTCTTGTTACTCCACCTATCGAGCACTTGAGCTTTGATCACCAAGCCTGCCTCAAGCCTCAGGATCTTCACAAGACAGCTCCCAGGTTACTCCGCCTCTCCAAGGTCTTTCTCCCCGCTTCCAGCTACTCCACCTCTCGAGCACTTGACCTTTGATCACCAAGCCCGCGTCAAGCCTCAGGTTTCTTTCACTCGGACAGCTGCCAGGTTACTCCACCTCTCTTGCTTAATCCAAAGCAAGGTGTTTTTGGTTGTCACAGTTGAATGTAACAGACTCCAATCTGACCACAAGCTATCGTTGAATCAACTTCGGTGTAGAGCAGCTTCGGTCACCTTCTAGATGTATAACAGTTTAAGCTTTGTTACTCTCTTAAACACTAAGATGTGTTTTCTCGCTGTTTTGAATATCAGGATGATATTCCAAATTTAGTACTTGCAATTGAACGTTTGGATCAGACACCTCTTTCGAATTTTCCAACTCACTCTTTTCTTTGTGTCTTCACGTCCTTTTTATATGAGAGTTGAGGAATAATTCCGTTGGAGGGAAAATTATTCCGTTTGAAATTTGTCTCCCATGCTGATCATGGGTCTTGCATATTTTCAGCATATTTCATGGAGTGGTGATCTTGTAACTTGAACCTCTTTGTCTTGTAGTGAATATTCCATGGTTCACTTTCTTGAGTCCATGCTCCACTTTCGTCTTTTGGTAAAAGTTACTCTTTTTATATTCCCATTATTCCTTGTTTGTAGGGAATCAGACCACTTCAGTATTGGTGCACCTTTTGACCGTTTGTGGTGGAAATCTGACGTGTCATCCATTTCCGCCCATTTTGAAATCTTCACGTTCGGCACCTCTTCATTATTCTATCTCCATGATATTCTTCTTCTCCAAACTTTAAGTATGCTTCCTGACCGTCATTCAGCTTTGTTGGAGATTTGTTAGTGTATCGAGACCAAGGTTGATATCTTGATTTCTTGATGTCTCGTACTCAAATATCGAGAGGTCTATCTCTCGAACTCTGTTTATGTCTCGAACTGGATAGCTGTATCGAGAGGTCCTACCTCTTGAACTCTGCTTATGTCTCGAGACTTAGTTGATGTCTCGCAGACCCTTATTCCTCCAGAGTTGTCTCATGCTTTCTTCTGATCTGTCTATATGATTACAACACGAGACTTCTAAGATGTTCAAACAGGTTTACCTTAAGCATAAATATTTTCCGAGTTGAGCTCAAAGTTACCCGGTTGTATTTTCGCTCTTGGTTTACTTGTCGAACTTACAGCGTTTTGCCTATGTATCGAGACTTGGGGATTTTCACTTAACAGTTGGTATCATCAAAACCTATTACATGATGTTCCTAACACTTCCGACATTGATAGCATCTTAGCCTCAATTTCGTCCAGTGGAAGTCCTTCCTTGCGAAGAGTAACAAGATTCTTCTTCATTTTGCTCCTAATTTCATCTCTTAATTTGATAGTATCCTCCTTGGCCATTTGGATGAACATTTCTAATTTATCCTTCAAGGTTTGGATTTCGTCATTGACCGGAGGAAGATACTCACAAGGTGGCCTCTCATATGGTATAGGTTGGGTGAAATTTCGCGCGAAAGGTGGTGTTTCACAAAGATATTTGTCATTTTGGTGTGGTGGGGGTGAATAGCTAGGATGAGTATAAGAATGAGAATACCTATTTCTCTCAGGATTATAATTTGATGGAGGGTTATAATGAGATAGAGGTTTAACAATTGAAGGAATTGTGGCCTGTAATGCCAATTCACAACTAGGATCAATCTCCTTCATGACTTGAATAAGTCGGTTGTTAATACTCTCAACTATAGAACTAATGGATTCCTCTCCATTTTTGTATGTAGGTTTCTCAATTCTCTCATGGGTAAGCATAGAAGGGGTATCATGAGGATATGGTGCATAATTGGAATAAGGGAAAGTGTTTGGGTTAAGGTGGATATGTATATTGTGGTGGTGGGTATTCATAAGGGTTTGGATAATAATGTGGGTAAGGTTCATAATTTTGGGGTGGCATATTTGTTGTGTATGGTCTTCCATGGTATGGGTAACCATGGGAATACGGATAAGAATTCATTGGTAAGCTTTAATTGATTTGATGAAGAAAATTTTTCTGTGCAAAGCTTAACCAACAACAAATATTTCGCAACTAGAAGTAGTTGCAAGTGAGTAGCAAGATATTCAAAGATAATATGCTCACTTCTTCAATCAAATAACAAGAAATAAGAAAATAAAACAAACAAAAAGAAAGCAATTCAAGAACTCTTAAAATTCTACTTCAAAGATGTCAACACTATTCGAAACCGTTTGCCATCCCCGGAACCAGCGCCATTTTGAAGGATGTTGTATTGTAGTGAGGGTGAAGGTGAAGTGGTAAAACAAAGAGTCGAGACTCCCCGAGTGTCGTGTCTCTCAAAGATGGCGAATGGTAATCGAATTGGTGTGTTGGCATCTAAGAGGTTGAAGGATTCATTTGTAGGAGAGGGGGAGGTTGATAAGGGTTGTGATAAAAATAAAGGAAAGACGGAGATTGGGGCCTTAGGCTTCTCTATGTGGTCTATCTTTGTATGATTTCGTGAGCTAGAGATGTGGAATAGACTAGGGAGTTCATGGCACATCACCAAGTGGCGTCACACTTTGGATTCCCACATCCTCATTCGGTTGGGGCATTTCATCGAACACTTTGTCTATCACTCCTCTCGGATCTTGTCCTTTCGGACTAAGAGCGGAGATGTGGGTGAGTGAGACTCGTGAGTGGCCGCTATCGCGCACACACTCACTTCCTTTGAGTTTGCTACCTAAGGTGCACACTTAGGCACAAAGCAGTATGAACATCATCCACACAAGATCATCATCCAACAATCAAAAAGCTCACATTTAATCTAGCAATTTATATCAAACATCCACATAGATTAACCTTGGGGCCACCAATCCCCTTTCTACTCTACTCTAACATACTAAAGAAACAAGAAAAAGAAAGGAAATTTCAAAGAAACAAATATTAGATTAAGAAAAGGAGAGAATGGTTACCACCCTCAAGGAGGGGATCTTTACAACTTTTGTTCTTGAAACTCCAATCTCCTTCCTTGCCCTTGATCTAATCTAACCTAGAAGAAGAGGAATTTCCCCCAAGAGGGGAGAAAATCCCTAAGAGAGACCTAATCTATGCTATTGTATGCTAAAAACTACTTGCCTAGGGCTTGGGATAATGATCCTTATATAGGGGGAACAAAATAGGGGCAAGATAGACAATTTCCGCGCAGTAGAATTTTAGGGTAAAACAGGGCTCTCGACGCGTCGAGCCAGGAGCTCGACGCGTCGAGCCCTCAAGGATTTTTCGAGAAAATGCTACGGCACATTCTCGACGCGTCGAGCTTTGATGCTTCGACGACTATCGCCACGCGTGGTGGAGGGCGTGGGGAGCTTCTGGAATGATTCCACGTCCACCCACACGCGTGTGAGGCTGCGTGGGAGGCTCCTGTTTCATGGTTTCTTCATTTTCTGCTCAGTTTTGGCCTTAAGTCCTCCCTTTTGCTGTAGAATACCTTAAAAACATCTTCCATGATCGTGTTAGTGGTTTTTGGTCACATCTGAGTCTTAATGCATGAAATTCTTATAAAATGGGTAATAAACTCTACAATTCTAGCCTGTAAATGACCCTTAAAATAGGCTATTCTTGGTGCTTATCACACCAACATAACCCATCTTGCCTTGAGTCTTCCTTTTAAGGTAGTGATTAATTTCATATGCGACCATAATAATATGACTTACGGCGTCGGTTTGTAGAAGAACCAATACAATATGTATTAATTTTTTTAATAATAATAATATTAATATGATGTAAACTTAAAAATTAAAAGAAACAACATACACCGCCACACTTGCAAATTAAATATAACACTCCATGTGCATGAATTGAGGGTTGCGTATCATCTTTTGGAACCCTCATCTTCTTCTTCTTTAGCCCCATATTCACTTTCAAAATTTTCAAACCCACATATTCAACCTTTTTATCTACCTTTTCCCATCTTCAAAATTTCCCATCTTCTTCTTCAAAACAAACGGATTCATTCTTCAAAAATTTCCCATCTTCTTTTTCAGCCTCCCTCTCTTCATCTCTGTCCTCGCCCCCATTTCAACACTCCCCCTCTGCCTCTTCCATTCCCTCCAGCCTCTGCTCTCTCTCGTCATTAGGCAACAGTGGCAAGGGCGACGGTGGCTGGGCAGTGCGGCAGCAAGTGACGACGACTGAGGAGTGTAGTTTTAGTGGTGATGGAATGTGGTAAAACGAGGAAAAGAGAATTCCCTGAGTGTCGTGTTCTCAAGGAAGGTAAATTGGAGTTGAATAACGTGTTGGCATTTGGGGAGTTAAGAGGCAAGAGTTACATGGATGGCTAGAGAACAAAAATGTCATAAGAACAAAAGGGCACTAGAACTAAATAAGGTAAACTATGAAAGGGAAGCGGGGATAGGGATTCTTGACTAGCACATGTGGTCGACACTACTAATGGTTTTGTAAACAACGTGATTCAGACTCTACTAGGGAGTTCATGGCACATCACCGAGTGGCGTCACACTCGGACTCCCACATCCTTAGTCGGTTGGGGCATTTCATCGAACACCTTGTCTACCACTACTCCCGGGCCTCATCCTCCCAGATAGAGGGCGGGGATGTGGATGAGTTGGACTCGTGAGAGGCCGCTATCGCACACACACTCACTTTCACAGGGTTTGCTACCTAATATGGCCACACTTAGGCACAAAGCATATCAAACATCACCCACACAAGTATTTGAATCCAAGTTCATCAAGCTTACAATTTTAAGGAAATATCTTAACAAAAATTAACCACACAAATAGCTTTGGGGCCACCAATCCCCTAATCTAACCTAAGCTAACATCATTCAAAGCAAAAGTAATGAACAAGAAATAACAATGCAAGATAAAAAGAAAAATGACAATGAAATTAACTAAAACAAGAGTAGAGAAAAGTTACCACATGGATCTAAGATATCCTATTACATCTTTCACTCTCATCTATCTAGCTAAATCTACCATGGGAGAACCAATCTAAGCTAAGGAAATGGGGGATTTCCCCCAAAGGGGAAAAAGCAAATGAAATCAGATCTAGAAATTGGGCATCCTCCTTCAAAATTGCAGGGGAAGGGTTTAAATAGGCAACTCAAAGTCAAAATCTTGAAATTGCCCTTAATGGCCCGAACCATGTTGCATCCACGCGTGGATGGTGGCGTGGATGCGTACTGGAATCGATCCATGCTGCCTCCACACGTGGATGGAACATGATTTGATCCTACCCGGTTGCTTCTTTGTTTGTTGCTTCATTTCGGCCTCGGATCCTGCGGAAATGACTTCGAAACATACTAAAAAAAATAGAGTTTGCAATTTTGATCGCATCAGAGTCTTTTACGCATGAATTGATTACAAAAGGGTGATAAAACTATGCAATAATGTTCTCTGACCGACCCTAATATCGACTATTCTTGGTGCTTATCAACGACGATAAGCTTCGACGGAGCAGCTTCCTCTCTGGCATTATCTCATTCTTCCGGGTAGAATCGTGCAACAGCAGGTGACGGCGATGATCAGGTTCTACGGAGCAGCTTCCTCTCTCGCATTATCTCATTTTTCTCGGTAGCATCGTGTAGCAGTAGTGGCGGCGAGCCCCTCCTCTTCGTTGACAGTGGCAGACAGCACCATACCGGAACCAAGCTTTTGTCTATCATCCGTCTTCGCTCCATCTCCCTCTCGGCGAGATAGCAGTAGCAGGTCTCCCACGGACAAATCTGTCGCGATGAAGAAGGAGAAACAGATCTGTGAAGCTTGAGCAAATCTGTCGCGATGAAGAAGGTATACAATAGCTTGAGAAGGAGAAGCTGTTGGTGAAGAGCAAATCTGTGATGAAAGCGATCATTTTTTTTTTTTGTTTTTTAAAGATACAACGTTGGTTATGAAGCATAACCAATGTTGTATCTTTTATATTTTATTTTTAAATTGTTACAACGTCGGTTATTACACATAACTGACAGTTGATCTATTCTTTGTATTTGTTAAAATAGATATGGCGTCGGTTCCTTATAATAACCAATGCCAAATCCTTAATTTTATTTTTTTTAATTATATACGACGTCAGTTTTCGGAAACCGACGTCGTATCTTTTATATACTACGTCGTCTACAACTACGCCACAAAATAACCGACTTTATATGTACAAAAAAACCAACATTAAAAAGAGTTTTTTTGTTGTAGTGTAAGCGGCATATAAGCCCTTCATCGAGTAACAAGCTACTTAACCCCGGAGGCCATTCAGTAAGAAACTAGGACGATTCAACATAATTCTAGTAGATAATCATGGGACTTCTCATATCAATAGATTATACCTCTTCTTGTTTGATACATATTACTTGTAACCGATACACTTTGAATATATATATAATTCAAGTTTTCGCGTTTACATATTTTGGAATGCCTAGTGGAACGTCTCTACCTCAATTTGGTATCAGAGCCAACCTCATGCCAAAAGTCATGGGTTCTAATCTCCACGTCACCCGATAAAAATAGAGACTATGGTTCATGTGTTGCTTGGAGCTCATCAAAAGTATTCAGCATGCACACGTGAGGGAACGTGTTGAACATATAATATATAAACATAAATGTGCAATCCAACTATCACCTTAGGCTTTTAGTCGAGATGGAGCACATGCTTCAATTCAACTCTCCAAGGAGTTCAAAGTTTGCTCGATCTTTTCCTCACAAAACAACACGAACAAGAACAATGGTTTGATGGTGCAGGAGATGGATTTGGCTGATGTTGGGATTGGTTTGGGGGTTCTTTTTTTGGTGTTTTTAATAAGGATATTTCCGCCACACCTTGATCTTAGGTGATAAGGAATGGATGGCACCATAAGATTGATATTATCCTAATAAGCCTAAGAAACACCTCTCAAATCCATGAGAGAACACAAAGAAATGTCTTAACATTTCAGATTTCATTCATCTTCCAATCTCTATCTCCCAATTCTAAATGTGTTTAGCCTTTAAATAGGCTAATACATAACTTTCAAACGGAATACAAAGAGCTAAAAGAGTCTACTAATATTAAATTTGTAGTAAATGTACTTTAATGTGGCCATGTGATCTCCAATTTTGATTTTAATGATTTTCTTCTTTTGTCTTCATCACTTGAAATCAGCTTGCTTTGTCTTCCGCACTTGGCAACCACGAAATTTGACCTATTCAAAAGATTTTCCCACTTGTTTTTAGGACAACATCTTATTCCAATTCAGCACAATAAGCATGACACCTTTCTTTTGCCTTCTCCCCTTTTTATTGAACTTGCATTAATTAAATCCCTAGACGGTATTTTAATGTTGTGGGTTGTGTTCTCATCATTGCTGCTATTTTGTGAGGAAAAGATCGGACACCCTTTGAATTTCTTTAGAGAATTGATTCAGGAATTCATCCCCAAAAATCCATATCACATTGTTATTTCAGTTTTGACATTTTGAAAAAGTTGACAAAAGAGCTTGTTGCCTTAACTCAACATTTCTAATTAACTTAGTGCATTTGGGGTACCCGTGAACAAGAGGTTCATTTTATTACCAATTTGTCAAAGTCTCTTAATAACTCCTCAAGTTTTTAATGAGTTTTGAGTTATCATCTTGCTGCTAGAAACAAAATGAAATGTTAATTGCATTGGACGATCACATGAGCTACTCAGCTGATTTATAGAAACTTTTTTTTAATCCTTATGAAATGATTTTTTTTTTATTGTTTCGACTAGTGGCCTAGAGCTAAATATTTTATTTATTAAGTAATTTCACATTTCCCATCCCACGTAACTTGAGAGTAACAGCATTGCGAACCCAACTAAGTCCATTATTAAGGAATATTCATACACAAAAAGAATATCCTGTTATCCTAGTTGAGGTGCATAGAATATTGCCGCTCGTTTGTCTATCCGAAAAATGATAATGAGTAAATTTTATAATACATGCTTTGATTTTGTTGATTTTTTTAAATGAAAGAAATAAAATTGTGATCCACATGTTTTTTGCATTAATTATAACATTTTATACTTCTATGTTATCTGGAAATTAAAAAAATAGAGAAAAAGAAAAGTATATATAATATTGCTTCAAATTAAAATATGGTGAACACTCGATATCTATATAGTGGTGATTGAAGAATAATTAAGAATGTGACATATTTATTTTCCCATGCCACTAAATGGAAGACTAATGATGTTATTTTATTTTATTCCAAGCCATCATTACAAAAATGAGGCCATCATAAGAAATAGTAGCGTCACTCAGAAAATTCACTCTTATGCCCTCAACCAGTCAATCTTGAATAGGCATGCAATAGTCTCTGAAAGGGCCTCTAAAAAATCGCAATTATCCACATTTATCAAATTGACCCAAAGATGTTCGATGGTCCAAACACCTATGTTCTTTGTCACTATTCATAAGATTAAAGGTGCAATTCACTCCGGAAATTTGGGAATCGGTGATTTTTTAAGCGATTAATTAAGTGAGTAAAACATAATTCAGCCAAAGACCTTGTAGTCCAGTGGCATCAAACCTTTTCCTTTACCACTTTAGGCCTTGGTTGAAAAAGATCTGTGTGCTTAGTTTCTGAATTTTTTTTTCATTTTTTTAGAAAAATAGAAAACATAAAATGAAAAATATGTTAGCACTATTTTTCATTTTCCATTTTCCATTTTCCGTATGGAAAACTCTTATTTATTTATTTATTTTTTCAATTTAACAAAGGATTTGGAAAACAATTGTTTTTCTAATACAAAATTGCACATAATTAACTTCATTTATAATCACTATTATTATTACATATAATATTAGTTTATCTATCTACTAACATTATCTACCCCACCACCTATGAAGATACATCTCTCATACACCACCTACCTACTCTATCACCAGATATATCTACTTATCTTAGTATCATCAATATTATTCATACGATCTATATATTCACCACTATGACTAAATATAATATTTTATGTTTACCTATATTATTAGGAATGACAATAGGTACGTATTTATTTCTTTCTCCATTTTCAAATTTAAATCAGCATAAAACCTACATACCTGAACAAGAATGAATATTACCCATTTCCATTTTAAGTCCATTTGACACTACTCATATAGTACTCAAAATCAATTCGAACCCTATTTAATGCACATGTATGCTCGTACACACACAATCGGATATTGGAGACGAGAATTTTTCTACTGCCCAATATTGTTTCAAACAAAAGTGGTAAATAAGCTCTACTTTTCTAACTATTTTTTGAATGATCAAAAACTTAATAGAAAATGACTTTTTTTTTTTTTTTAATATTGAAGGTTGAATTCAACAATAAGCGAATCCATATAGAATTGTATAGTTTTTCGAATTCAACTCGAATAGTTTTATTCGCTAGCTTATCCCTAATCTAAAGTGCTGCAAGTTGAGGAGAGATGAGTCAATTCTTATAATATTCTAATATCTTTCTTGAGCTAGGGAGTAAATTTTTTTTTTCTTTTCTTTTTAATACATTGAGTTTTTCAATTTATACTAAATTAAGTTGATAAGCTAATCGTACTCAAAAAAAAAAAAAATGTTGATAGACTAATCTCGCCCTACTCTTTAAAGTAAGATTTTCAAGATGACTCTTAAACGATTGAGTTAAGTTCCCTTTAACAACTTTTGATTTATTTAGCTGTCTATCCAACTCCTCGACTTTCCCAATAACATAGTGGAAAGACAACGACTTCGCAGATAAGGCATAAGAGTAAGTAGTATTATATATTAATCTTTTCTAATCATGTATGTGATAAAATATATATATTCTTCAGTATATCCATTCTGGCATGCAATTCCACTCAATCTTTTAAGGATATGCCTTAGCTTGCAAATGCAACATCTCCAATTTACGGATTGTGAAATAAAGGAAATTAAACATTTATTGTTTAATTGGCAGCTGGATGAGTTCATCACCATGATCCACAGTACAGAAATAATGAAAAATTCATCAATAATTCACAGCAGCATGAAGCAGATGACAAAGATAGTGAAGCACTTCAACACGCCAGTTCATAATTTCCTTGTTGTCTCCAAGTCATTACCGGTTTCCAGAATATTCCAGAAGCATTTCAAATTCCCGATCAGGAAGAAGCTGCAGCAGCAGCAGATTAATCCAGCATTCTGTGCGGTTATGAAATCCAAGGCTGCTCTTAGGATCTTGAAGAAGTACGAGAAAGTGTCGAATTATAATGGTTTAGTAAACAGGATGTTTGAATGTAATACAGATATGCAGGTGATGATGAAGTCATCGGCCTGCGCTCTAGAGTTGATGGCTCTCCAGATTAACTCTAAGCATGAAACCAAGCTGTTTGATCAGTGGCTGTTTCTGGCAGACGACGGGCCGCCTTCTCTCTCACTCACACTTCAAGACTCCACCGTGCTTAATGTTGATCTCACTTGCTCCATCTGCCTAGTAAGGGTTTCTTTTCCTGTTATCAGTTTAAACTTTTAGTCTGAGACATGAAATATAAAATGATCATGGTCCTGTTTGGTAAATGACTGTTAGCTGATTGGGTTAGAAGGTATGATGACCCTGTTTGGTAAATGGTTGTTGACTGATTGGGTTGACTGTTTGGGTTAGAAGGTAGATTAGTTGATAATATTGATTGATTGTAGAAAGTTAATTAGCTGTTAGCGGATAGCTGTTTGGTATAATTTTTTTTCTCAAAAAGCTAATTGAAAAGGCTGCTTTGAATAGCCTTTTAATTTTAGTATTTTGGAGTTACAAAAAGCTTATTAACCAAACAACTAATAGTGGTTAAATAAGCCAAAATTGGCTGATTATTTACCAAACAGGGCCGATTTGTTGATAACATTAGCTGATTGTAGAAAGTTGGTTGGTAAATTAGCTGTTAGCTCATAACTGTTTGGTATAATTTCTTTTTTCAAAAAGCTAATTGAAAAGGCTGCTTTGAGTAGCCTTTTCAATTTTAGTATTTTGGAGTTACAAAATGCTTATTAACCAAACAACTAACAGTGACCAAATAAGCCAAAATTAGCTTAATAGGCTGATTATTTATCAAACAGGGTCCATACAAATCTGTCCCTTTTTGTTGAACAACAGGAAACAGTGTTCGATCCAGTTTCCCTTTCATGTAATCACATATACTGCTACATGTGTGCTTGCTCTGCTGCCTCTGTCACCAGTATCGATGGACTTCGCTCTGCCAACTCAAACACAAAATGCCCTTTGTGCCGAAAAGTAGGTTCTCTACATGTACTGTCAGACTGAAATTTACCTTACAAATAACCTAACTATAGTTTTAATTTGACACTATCATCATTAGGAAAGCGTATTTGGAAGCGCAGTGCGAATGAAGGAGCTGAGTATATTTCTTAGTAAACAGTAAGCAATGTTGTATATAGTTATAGATCCAAGTGATCTGATCAAGTTTTGGTTGTGGTTAATTTGTATTCTGATACTTAATAAGTACATATACACATGCAGTCTGCCGGAGTATTGGAAAGAACGACGGCACAAGGAAAGGAAAGCTAGGATACAAGAAGCCAAGGAATACTGGGAATCTAAGCATCGTGCTTTTGTTGGGATAAACTAAGCATATCAGAGCTATAACTAATAAGCCAGGCCACATATAACTATCAAAGCAGTTGTGTTAAAGTCTCTTTTTTTTTTTTTTTTTTTTTT
>NC_044922.1:21401517-21420222 GCF_003576645.1 Ipomoea triloba
TTTTTTTTTTTTTTTTTTTTTTTGTCTGCAATCACTAATGAATGTGCTGAGTAAACATCACTTTTATGTAATAGTCTTGTTAAAGTTTGTGTCTGTAATCACTATTGAATGTGCTATGAGTAAACATCACTTTTGTGTAATAGTCTTATTAAAGTCGTACGTACTTTCCATTGCTGGTATATGATGCTGCAAAAGTTCTTGTGACCCCCACAACATGTATATATATTGTTTTGGGGGTTTCTATAACATAATATTGTTTGTATATGTATATATACATGTTTTTCTATTTAAATTTAGTTGCAGAGCAAGGCCAAAAGGGTTCTCAAGTGAGAGAATTCTCATCTATAGATTCATAAGTGGGCAACCTAACTAATTAGTGAATCTACTTTTTGGTTTGAAGATTAATCATTCTTCGATACTGAAATTCTTATTGAATTCAATGTTAATAGTGTTATAAATACATTATTGGTGACCATTACACTTGAGACTCTTCATTTGCATTTTACTTATTATATTGTTTATGTTAAGGATATGAAAGGTTGTATGCATTAGTATAAATTGAAAGTGAAGGCTTAATGAAATGGAGATCACATATTGTTGTGCTCTACATCCTATGTCCTTCTCCTCCTTTTACTTCTCTACACTACACACACCCACACGCACGTGCGCGCGCGCGCGCACACACACACACACACATATATATATATATATAATCTCCGGGCAATTATCGTGCAATCATCACGCGAGGACTGAACTAATTGATATACCAAATTACAGCATGTTATCAACACGAATTGTCAACATACTCCCAGATGAACGGTATGCTCGGTTGTGTTAACGGAGGGTGAGAGTGAAAAAGAGAAAGAGAAAAAAGAAGAGGGGGAATTGAAGCCGCTATCGAATCATCTTGAGTATGTTTATTTTGGGAAGGAGAAATACCTTCCCGTGGTTATTGCGGCCGATCTTTCGAAAGACGACAAAGAGAAACTTGTGAATGTTTTGAAAGAGAATAGAGAAGCCATTGGGTGGAGGTTGGCCGACCTAAAACGAATCAATCCGGCAGTTTGTACACATAAAATTTTGTTAGAAGAAGAGTTGAAGCCGGTAGCTCAACCACAGAGGAGACTCAACCCGAATACCTTTGAAGTATTAAAGAATGAGGTCATCAAGCTAATGGATGTGGGGATGATATACCCCATCTCGGATAGTACGTGGGTTAGCCCAACCCACGTAGTGCCAAAGAAGGGATGTATTACGGTAGTTGGGAACGTGAAGAAAGAATTGATTCCAACAAGAAAAGTGACAGGGCGGCGTGTGTGCATTGATTACAGAAAATTGAATGAGGCCACCCGGAAAGACCACTTCCCTCTACCATTTATAGATCAAATGATTGAAAAAGTGAGTGGCTACGGTTACTATTGCTTTCTAGACGGCATGAGTGGTTATTTCCAGATTCCCGTAGTACTTAGGATCAAGAGAAAATCACTTTAACATGTCCATTTGGTACCTTTGCGTATAGAAGAATGCCTTTTTGTCTTTGCAATGCTTCAACCACCTTCATGCGTTGCATGATAGCACTCTTCGAAGACTTTATAGGTGACTTTATGGAAGTCTTTATGGACGACTTTACCATCTTTGGGGAAACATTTGATAGTTGCCTAATGAATTTGAAAAAGGTCCTCAAGCGATGTCAAAAGATGAATTTAGCACTCTCATGAGATAAGTGCTATTACATGGTCAAGGAGGGCATAGTATTGGGACACAAGGTCTGGAAGAAAGGGATTGAGGTGGACCGGGCCAAAACCGCGGTGATTGAGACATTGCCATCCCCGCACAATGTCACATCATTGAGGAGCTTTCTCGGACATGTGGGGTTTTACCGCTGATTTATTAAGGATTTCTCCAAAGTGGCAAGACCACTCACTAGACAACTTGAGAAAGATAGCTTGTTTGTAATGAATGAAGAATGTATACAAGTGTTTGAAAATTTGAAAAGTGCTATGATGAACACACCAATTCTTGTGGGGCCGAAATGGAATCAACTGTTTGAACTTATGTGCGACGCAAGTAATTTTGCTATTGGAGTTGTGTTGGAGTGTGTAGGGTGTATTTATATGTGTATTTTCACTTATTTATTATTTTCTTTGATGTTTCATCTAATTTTTATTATTAGAATTAAAATTTATTATTAGAATTAAAATGCAATAATTTGTTGTATGTAAGTATGTAACATTTTATAATAATATTTGTTTTAGTTAATACGAAGGGGTAGAATATATTTATATTTTAAATTTTATTTGATTAAATATTTTCTTTTAGTGTATGATAGTATTTGATTTTGGATCAAATGTGGTTAAAGGATCTTTTCAAAAATGTCATTTTTGTATGGTTGAGAGTTAAAGGTTTAACCAAAATATTACCTTGCAAAATTTATTATTTTATTTATGAGCAAAAATTATTCAAACTAAATATTTTTCAAGTTATGGAAGCTATGTTGAAATTGTGAAAATTGCGAGTATGCTATTTGGATTATATTTATGTTGAGGAGTGCCCGCTAGGAACAATCCTCGAGTACTAGGGCACTATGGTGTGTCCTGTTGAAGCGGGTCTACTGTGTACCCTAATGTACGGAGTAGTTTGTAGAAACATATCCTGGCTACTAGGGCTGGTAACTTCTCGGTGGGGCTTGAAATCCTCACTCGGAGTGTGCACACTTAAGGTTAGAGTCATGTTTCCATTGGAATGAGAATTTTGCGGAGTGTTCAACGTGGAGCTATTCACTAGGGCCTAAGTATAAAGGACCCTGTTCCATTTGTGTATGTGGTATGCTTCCATATGTTTTTACTATATTATATCTATAACTGATTTTTGAAGCAAAAGCAATGCAACCGGGTTTTGAAAGTTTTGGAAAAGTATTTTCTTTTCTAAAATTATTTTAAGGGCAAGTAGTCCCTTACTTAGCAAAGTTTTGCTAGCCCTGTTTTGTGGTTTAGCCTTAGCACTTAGGTTGGTTGGTTGCGCTGCCTAAGTGTGGCGGTAATACCTTCAATTAAGTTTTGCCGCAATGATCTTAGTGAATTAGTAAGAAAGAAAAAAAATAGGTCGTTTTTTGGGTGTTACAATTTCCATTTTTGCATTATTGTTCTTATCAAAAGCAGGCGTCTTCTTAGCAGATTCAGTAAGCCTTTTCTTGTCAGATGCAACCTAACAGAAAAAAATCATAGATTTAAAGTACACTCACTAATTTCTCCCCCTGCCCATGGGAACTTTAAAAAAATCATATATGAAATACTCCGTATGAATTTTGCCCGGCCTTTTCTGGTTTCTAAATAAACATATGAAATATGAATTTTAAACCCATAGGGTTGTCATAGGGAAGGAGTATTTATGGCATTCTAGCTCATTGAATTGGTTTACATAAATAATATGTAAAATAACTTGATACTCACTACCAAAACAACAAAAACCACATCGCTTTTGCATCTTTAAGCCAACTTAATAAGGCATAATTATACTAGAAATATTATACAATGCACAAAAACCTTTTACCAAACTTTAATTTCAAGTATATTCATGACAACAGTTTAAAGGGGAAAATAGGTCACAGTTATCATTATGCATTTCATTCTAAAATAGTCTCAGGTAACAAGAGGAGAGCCTTCAAAAACAGAAAGGGAGGCCATTTAAGTTTATCCTTTCCTCACTGGCAGATCTCAAATTTTCACTGCTGAAAAGTAAACAGATATAATATAATGAACATGCATAGATTAGCATATTTTAGAAACCACAGCACCTACTAATAACATTTGTAAGAATTCTGAATAACACCAATTATTATGATGAGTATTTACTAACACACTAAAAGGAACATTAGTACATGACTATCAGCTCCAGTATTCTACCTCTGACAGGAGGGCACAAGCAAAGAAAGAGTTTTTTCCCAAAATGGTCCCTCGACTATTGCTCATTCTCAATTTTGCATTTCGACTTTCAATTGCACCTAATGTGGTCCCTCGACTTTCAAAAACTCACCCAATTTGGTCCTCCGTTACATATTCCGTCAAATCAGTGTTAAAATAGAGGGCATTGTCGTCCATTTACCTATTGTTAGCCTAATAAACATTTAGAAATAGTTTAGGGACCATTTTGAGAATAGTCGAGGGACCATTTTGAGAATAGTCAAGGGACCATTTTGGGAAAAACTATTTTATTTATTTCATTTTTGTTTATTTTCATTTTTTAGACTCTATAAAATTAGAATTTCTATACATTTTTTTCTTACAAATATAAATAGTTAAAATCGCGCAATCCAATCTCAAAATTTTTAACTTTCTTTACAGACTTTTCCCCTCTAAATATACAAACTATTCCTATGAAGTTTTACAATAAGTTCCATAAATTTCATAAATACTCATATACTTCTTTTTTATTTTTTTATTTTTTTTTATGTTCATAGACAATCAATCACTATGTAGTATCACATTAAATATTGCTTTTACCGTTGAAAATAATATTTTTTTTTTCAAGCGTAGACACCCAAAGAGTGTAAAATGTAGGGAAAATATTGGACCAAAAGGTAAATTTTTCTAGTAAACTTATCAGGTGAGCCGAAAAGTNGGAGTGTTCAACGTGGAGCTATTCACTAGGGCCTAAGTATAAAGGACCCTGTTCCATTTGTGTATGTGGTATGCTTCCATATGTTTTTACTATATTATATCTATAACTGATTTTTGAAGCAAAAGCAATGCAACCGGGTTTTGAAAGTTTTGGAAAAGTATTTTCTTTTCTAAAATTATTTTAAGGGCAAGTAGTCCCTTACTTAGCAAAGTTTTGCTAGCCCTGTTTTGTGGTTTAGCCTTAGCACTTAGGTTGGTTGGTTGCGCTGCCTAAGTGTGGCGGTAATACCTTCAATTAAGTTTTGCCGCAATGATCTTAGTGAATTAGTAAGAAAGAAAAAAAATAGGTCGTTTTTTGGGTGTTACAATTTCCATTTTTGCATTATTGTTCTTATCAAAAGCAGGCGTCTTCTTAGCAGATTCAGTAAGCCTTTTCTTGTCAGATGCAACCTAACAGAAAAAAATCATAGATTTAAAGTACACTCACTAATTTCTCCCCCTGCCCATGGGAACTTTAAAAAAATCATATATGAAATACTCCGTATGAATTTTGCCCGGCCTTTTCTGGTTTCTAAATAAACATATGAAATATGAATTTTAAACCCATAGGGTTGTCATAGGGAAGGAGTATTTATGGCATTCTAGCTCATTGAATTGGTTTACATAAATAATATGTAAAATAACTTGATACTCACTACCAAAACAACAAAAACCACATCGCTTTTGCATCTTTAAGCCAACTTAATAAGGCATAATTATACTAGAAATATTATACAATGCACAAAAACCTTTTACCAAACTTTAATTTCAAGTATATTCATGACAACAGTTTAAAGGGGAAAATAGGTCACAGTTATCATTATGCATTTCATTCTAAAATAGTCTCAGGTAACAAGAGGAGAGCCTTCAAAAACAGAAAGGGAGGCCATTTAAGTTTATCCTTTCCTCACTGGCAGATCTCAAATTTTCACTGCTGAAAAGTAAACAGATATAATATAATGAACATGCATAGATTAGCATATTTTAGAAACCACAGCACCTACTAATAACATTTGTAAGAATTCTGAATAACACCAATTATTATGATGAGTATTTACTAACACACTAAAAGGAACATTAGTACATGACTATCAGCTCCAGTATTCTACCTCTGACAGGAGGGCACAAGCAAAGAAAGAGTTTTTTCCCAAAATGGTCCCTCGACTATTGCTCATTCTCAATTTTGCATTTCGACTTTCAATTGCACCTAATGTGGTCCCTCGACTTTCAAAAACTCACCCAATTTGGTCCTCCGTTACATATTCCGTCAAATCAGTGTTAAAATAGAGGGCATTGTCGTCCATTTACCTATTGTTAGCCTAATAAACATTTAGAAATAGTTTAGGGACCATTTTGAGAATAGTCGAGGGACCATTTTGAGAATAGTCAAGGGACCATTTTGGGAAAAACTATTTTATTTATTTCATTTTTGTTTATTTTCATTTTTTAGACTCTATAAAATTAGAATTTCTATACATTTTTTTCTTACAAATATAAATAGTTAAAATCGCGCAATCCAATCTCAAAATTTTTAACTTTCTTTACAGACTTTTCCCCTCTAAATATACAAACTATTCCTATGAAGTTTTACAATAAGTTCCATAAATTTCATAAATACTCATATACTTCTTTTTTATTTTTTTATTTTTTTTTATGTTCATAGACAATCAATCACTATGTAGTATCACATTAAATATTGCTTTTACCGTTGAAAATAATATTTTTTTTTTCAAGCGTAGACACCCAAAGAGTGTAAAATGTAGGGAAAATATTGGACCAAAAGGTAAATTTTTCTAGTAAACTTATCAGGTGAGCCGAAAAAAAGGTAAATTTTTCTAGTAAACTTATCAGGTGAGCCGAAAAGTAAAATAATTTTTCTAGTAAACTTATCAGGTGAGCCGAAAAGTAAAATCTCGTCAATGTTTCTGCAATATTTTGAGCCGAAAAGTAAAATCTCGTCAATGTTTCTGCAATATTTTGAGCCGAAAAGTAAAATCTCGTCAATGTTTCTGCAATATTTTTTGTATTTGATTTCGAAGTAATTATTAAATTTTATATTAATTTACATTATTTAAGATATTGTATGACATCTTTTATATGTTTTTCTCTTTTTTTTTTTATTAATTATTAATTATTAAGGCAAGTATAATTTATTTTGTAATGTGGACACATTATTTTTAATAATTTTGATTTAATTAAATTATGCTTTAATTATAAAAATCCTAACTAATAATTTTAGTATATTACACGAGACACAATAATTATTATAAATAATGTTTAATAATTGATTAATTGTCAATTTGTATTCAACAATAAAATTTATAGTTAATTTGTAAGTCAATCATAAAATCTTTTGTGCTGTGGGCNATTTTAACACTGATTTGACGGAATATGTAACGGAGGACCAAATTGGGTGAGTTTTTGAAAGTCGAGGGACCACATTAGGTGCAATTAAAAGTCGAAATGCAAAATTGAGAATGAGCAATAGTCGAGGGACCATTTTGAGAAAAAACTCAGCAAACAAATATACCACACTACTGTGATGCCACCGCCACCTCAAATATAGCACAATAAGACTAATATTCAATATAAATCAACAAAAACTCAAAATAAATTTCTTAAAATATCAAATATAGCACAATAACAATAATATTTGAAATAAATCAACAAAAAAAATAGAAATAAATTAAATAGAAAACAAATTTAAAAAAAAAAAACTTACCATAGAAGTGGAGGAACCGGTGGTGGAGGTCGCGAGCAGAGGCTTCGGGGTCACAAGTAGAGGCTTCAGATCTGTTTGGCGGTCGTCGGTGAAGGTGGCAATTGGCGTCGGTGAGGATGGCTGCTTTGGCGGTGACGTTGGGGGCGGTGACTGAACGCGGCGTTGTTCTATCCTGCCACATCTGTTTGGCGATCATCAGTGGTGGTGCCGTTTGGCGTAGGCGAGGATGGGTGCTTCGGCGGTCGTTGCTGTGGCGGAGAAGAGGGCGACGACTGAACAACAAGGAAGAAATGGTGGGTGGCGGCAGAGGGTGGTTGTTGTGGGTTGCGATGGGGTACTTTTTGCGGCACCCATAGGGAGTGGGTGTCTCGGAAACTTATATATTATTTTAATATATAATTTTCTGCGGCACCCTCAAGGAGTGGGTGTTGTCGAAAGTAGACACGTTTTTTTTTTTTCGAATCTACTACACCTAACAAAGGTGTAGTGTATTCTTATGTGTTTATTTATGATATTGCCATTATATTTATTTATTTTAACTATATAGATAGATGTAGTGGAAAGTCATATTTATATTCTCAATTTTGTAGTAGTGATTAATGTTAGCTTGGTGTTCAAGGCAGTAAACAAGAAGTTGTAGAAGTGCTGAGTTAGTGAACTAGCACTTGGTTGTTCACTATTGTATTTAGATGATTGACATAGTGAATTCTTCTTGGAGATAGAAGTAGAGAGAAATAGAATGATTACATCATGTTCGAACCACTATTAATTTCGTTTCTCTACTTTACTATATGCATTAACCATCTAAATATTCACAATAATCTAATTCTTTGAGCATTACACTTTAAATACATTTATTCCGTTGTTCATTCTAAGTTATAATCTTTGAAGTATTGAACATATTTCATACTCATATGATTAAATTTTTATTATCTTAGAGCTAATCTTTTATATTGTGTAAAAAACTAAAAAAATTTGAATAGTCTATGCACTAATGCAAATAACATAGTTAAGAGTAAAATACAAATAATTCATTATTGTTAAATTTGTTTTTAAAGTCTTAATTATGTTACTAGCCTCAGCTTAAAATCATAATTATAGTATATGCAAATGATTTTTTTTTTTATATTTATTCTGGTTACCATATTAAAGCAATAATTTGTTAGACAAAAAAAGTGATTTGAAATATTTATTTTGCTCATATTTTTAACAATTCAAATATCCATTTAACATAAAAGGAGAAAACGTGTCACTTTTAAAATATTTAGAGAACTGTTGTGAATACATAAAAAATTTAGGAAAAAACACAATAAGTATATAATTCAAGAAAAAAAATTATTTTTTCAAAATATAAACTCTGGGAGTAAGATATTTTGGCGCGTGGCGACGCACAAAACAGAAAAGTGAAACCATGGGCTCCGTATTTAGTGGAAGATATTTTGGATATGGAATAATGGAAATATCTGGTAAAGGTGATGACCCAATAACATTTTCCATTTTGATCCCTTTGCACTTTTGCTCCCAAGATATTTATTTTTATATTCAGAAAATACAAATATCTTTCCCAGTAGCCCAGATTCTCGAGTCCACCTCTCCAACGCATTCAACGGTCCCATTACTCTCCGCGACAGACCAATCCCTGATTCCCACGCCTACGCTTCACACCCCTCGGCATCATTCCTACGAAAATGCTCGCCATTTACGAGCTCGGCAGTTCCTTCCTCCGTTACCGCCGTCCGTCAATTCTCTCTCCATAAAACCAGATGAATTTGATTCTCCTTTTTTTTTTTTTCGTTTTTTAATTAATTTTCCCCCAAAAAGCTTGAAAAATCGAATATTATCGATAAATATCTACCTATATATATAGATATATGTATGTATCGTAAGTACATACACTTGAGGCCGGAGTGGTGGTGAGTGGTGGAGTTGGAGCATGGAGAACACGTCACGAGCCCTAAAGAAGCAATCGAAACGAAGCATCGGAGGAGGAAGCCGTTTCAGTGGCGGGAGGAAGCAATACGAGAGCGAAAAGGAAGAGGGAGAGGAAGGCGGCGGCGAGGAGTGTGATCAGGAGGCGTGGGAGACGCTGAGCAAGAGTTTCCGAGATGTTCAGACGGTGCTGGATCAGAACCGGAATCTGATTCAGCAGGTCAACGAGAACCACCAGTCGAAGCTTCCAGATAACATCTCCAGGAACGTGGATCTGATTCGAGAGATCAACGGGAATATCTCCAAAGTCGTTGGAATGTATTCCGATCTCTCCGTCAATTTCTCCGGCATCGTTCACCAGCGCCGCTCTGGAGGCCGGGAAGAGTAGCAATCACACCGATCGAGCTCAGTCCTCACTGGTCAACTTACCTGATTTGGAAACTACAGTACGTAATCTTCGCTTCAATTGGATGACTTTTTCTTTCACTTTTACGCTTTAAGCTAAGGTCTTCGAGTCTGTACTAGTCCATTGTTTCTTTTCTGAATAAGGTTGTTGAATTGTTGTTGTATATTGTCACATAATTGGTATCTATGTGTCCAACACTGTTCGTTCAATTTGGACGGTAAATCAGTAAATGTGATGCTCCATTGTACGTCTTCTGTGTAATCTTATTGACGTTTGTTTTGTCTGCCGCACTGCTAACTTATCTTCATTCACTGCTGCCAGCAACATGATTAAAGTATTTGTGCTTTGAGCATCACTATAGAGTATGGATTCCTTTACGGCTACTCAGTTGTCTAATTAAGGGTGTTTGGTTGGGTGGAAAACTTTTTTGAAGGAAATTTTTTTTTATATAAATTTGAAGAAAATTGGATTTTCCTATGTTTGATTTATGGAAAACATTTTTTCATTGGAAAAAGTTTTTTTTTTTTCAAGAATGAGGAAAACTTTTTTGGTATGTCATCCTAAGTATTTTGTTTTTCGTGAAAAACTAGTATGACAATTTTGTCTCCACCACACTTTATTAATTACTCTTATTATGCTGTAAATAATTATATGTGAACATTATTAGAGATAATATATTATGATTATACATCTTCATCCTATATAGTATGTTTTTTTTTTTTTTTGAAAACATATAGTATGTTAGTTATATTGAAACTTTGTATTTGTTGTATAGAGTTAATAACCATTTTGGTCCATTGACTATAGCGTAATACTTGATTTTGTCTCATAGAATTAAAAGTACCCAATTTAGTCCTCTAACTTGTAAAATATACTCAATTTGGTCCTCCGTTACAATTTCCATCCATCAGCCGTTATAAAGGGGGGGCAAAACCGTCATTTTCAATAGTCGAGGGACCAAAATGGGTACTTAATAGTCGAGGGACCAAAATGAGTATTTATTATTATTATTATTATTATTATTATTATTATTATTATTGGGACAATGTCTCTTAGTTTAGTTTTATATATCAACGCTAGGGGTGTGTAATCTATTAACCGAACCGTTTTAACCAAAGTTTTTAAAACTTTAACCGTTAACCGAACTGAATTGAATTTTTTCTGGACTAATCGGTCGGTTAATAGATTAACCGAACTTTTTAAAGCTAAAGTTCTAAATCCTAAAAATAATACCTATAATAATAAATTCAATTAAAATAATACATATAGTAATAAATCCATAAGAAAATATACAAAAATAATATCATAAAAACATTACAAATTTATAGAGCTAGATTTTACATATTAGATTATATATTTATTTATATATATGTTTAAAATTTCGGTTAATCGTTCGGTTGACCGACAATTTCGAACCCAATTAACCGTTAATCGAAATTTTAAAAAACTTTTTTAACGATTAACCGAACTGAAAAAGTTCAGTTAAAAACGGTTAACCGACACTTTCGAACCCAATTAATCATTAATTAAATTTTTAGAAAACCGTGAACCATTAACCGAACCCAATTAACCGTTAATCGAAATTAAAAAAAAAAAACATTTAGCCATTAACCCAACCAAAAAAGTTCAGTTAAACAATGGTTAACCGTTCGGTTTGGTTAATGGTTAAAGGTTTTTTAAAATTTTAACTAAGCTTTTTAAAATTTTGATTCAATGGTTTGGTTAATAGTTAAAGGTTTTTTAAAATTTCAATTAACGGTTAATTGGGTTCGAAATTGTCGGTTAACTATTTTGAACTGAACTTTTTCGGTTCGGTTACTGGTTAAAGATTTTCTAAAATTTCGATTAACAATTAATTAGGTTCGAATTTGTCGGTTAACCAAAATTATATATATATATTTTGAGTACTACTGACTTTCTCAACCTACTAAAGCACAAAGAGTCAGCATTGCCTCCACTGAGACTCGAACCCACCTCGTTCACATAGGGGTGCAACCGGGTGCCACTAGACGACAAGGTCATTGGCATATATATATATATAATCTAATATGTAAAATCTCTATAAATTTGTAATGTTTTTATGATATTGTTTTTCTATATTTTCTTATGGATTTATTATTATATGTATTATTTTAATTAGATTTATTATAATAGGTATTATTTTTAGGATTTAGAACTTTAGCTTTAAAAAGTTCGGTTAATCTGTTAACCGACCGATTAATCGAAAACAATTTCAATTCGGCTCGATTAACGGTTAAAGTTTTAAATACTTTGGTTAAAATGGTTCGATTAATAGATTACACACCCTTAGTGTTGATATACAAAACTAAACTAAGAGATATTGTCCCAATAATAATAATAATAATAATAATAATAATAATAATAATAATAATAATAAGTACCCATTTTGGTCCCTCGACTATTGAAAATAACGGTTTTGCCCCTCTATATAACGGCTGGTGGATAAAATTGTAACGAAGGACCAAATTGAGTATAATTTTACAAGTTAGAGGACTAAATTGGGTGCTTTTAATTCCATGGGACAAAATCAAGTATTACGCTATAGTCGAGGGACCAAATTGGGTATTAACTCTTGTTGTATATATTAGAATGAGAATGATTAAAAAAAGATTAATGATTTTCTTTCTGTATTTTCCCGTGTTTTCTTTATCTTACTCTGTCTCTTACGGTTGGTTTTACGGCCATGAGGTAACCATACAATGGGCCAACACTATTGTAAGACGAGAGAACTTATTAAGTAAAAGCACAAGAACAATTAGACAGAGTAATTGTACTTGCATTAAAATCAAAACACTTTACAATGTGAATCCAGGGGTTATTTATACATGACTAATAAGTCTTGAGAAGGAAATAAGGAAGAAATTAATAAATTCGACTTCAGGAAAGTTACTTAAACTACCAAAATCGCCATAAATACTACCTAATATAAATTAGGAACAAATCCCGCCAAATTCGCAAAGATTCCCGCAAATCCACGATTCGTTGCCTCTGGGTGTTGCACCTAGTTTAGCACTGCGACCAGACGTCCTACGTAAGGTGGGCTGCTCAGGCACTCGTTCCCTACCCATCTATTGGAAAAAGGGGGTCTGTTAACGGGCTCCAAATACCGGGGCTCTCCAGGCTAGGTACCCTTCTCGGGGCTATACATCACTAGTCCCTCACTTTCCTGAGCTCTTGCAGAGCAGCGACTTGAGAAAGTAAACAAACAAGTATTCTTCCTGCTTTCGCACTACCTACCAGATGGCAGTCTTCATCTTTTCAATCTTGCAATGCAGCTAAGTACAAATACGCAACCAGTCGGGTCAAGTCATTGGCCACGACCTTCCACCTTCTCCAACTAGTTTCACTTTTCCAAACTGGTTCCGCAAAGGTCACTGTCAATTTGGTGTAATTATTACACCTCCTTGACTCCCGCTAGTTATCTTTTTTAAAAAAATAACCATCTTGTCAACTGTTACGTCTGCATGCCATTCGTCCAATGCCCTCCACGTTTCACCATCAGGGCAGCCAGCCTCTCCTATATAAACTCCCTCAACCCTTTCTAATGCGAACCTCATTGGCCCGATCTTCTTTCCATGCTCTAATTTAAGGAATATTTTGAAATGGTTTACTAGGCTAGGTGAAATCGAATTTGGAGGTTTAACTTGGGCAAGGAAAAGGGCTAATTTTTTGGTTTTGATAAGTCGTTGGCCACATCGGATTGTATGGTGATACGTAGGAGTAGAAACGATGCAAAAAGTGAAGTTCTACACTTGATAAAACATGTTTGCCATGCCCAACTCATGGTCGAACTCATCTCGAGTTCAAGAAAATACTCAGTTTCCTAACTCAAAAATTCTTAACACTATATTTCATTTGGCATGCAGTTGCATTACATAGTCATTAACAAGCACATTACAATCACATGAATGGGATAATTATTAAGTATATGATAAACTAATCCTAACGAACAAACTAAGATAAACATGAAAATTAATATAATTCTAACAAACTAAGTCTAAAATAATCATCCTAATCAATTAATAAAACTAATTCTAAATTATTCTACAACAGTTCTTGTGGCCACAACATTCCCTCTCTCTTTACAAGAATTCATCCTCGAATCCATGTTTCATGCACCATTGAAGCTCCATAAGTATTCATGAAGAAACAACTGTATGCTCTGATAGCAAATGATGCAAACATAGTTGGCCCGATATCTCTTCATGCACAAATTTAATGAATATTTTAAAATGGTTTATTAGGCTAGGTGAAATCGAATTTGGAGGTTTAACTTGGGCTAGGAAAAGGGCTAATTTTTTAGTTCTGATAAGTCCTCAGCCACACTAGGTTATAAGGTAATACGTAGGAGTAGAAACGACGCTAGAAGTGAGGTTCTACACTTCATAAAAACAGGTTTGCCATGACCAACTCATAGCTGAACTCATCTTGAGTTCCATAAAACACTAAGTTTACTTAGTAAAAAATTCTTAAGTCTATATTTCATTTGGTATGCAATGACATTAGATTGCCATTAACAAGCAGATTACAATCACATAAATGAGATTATTATTAAGTGTAGGATAAACTAATCCTAACCAACAAATTAATATAAACCTACAAATTAATATAATTCTAACAAACTAAGTCTAAAATAATCATCCTAATTAATTAATAAAACTAATTATAAAATATTCTATAACAGTTCTTGTGGGCACAACATACCCTCTCTCTTTAAAGGGATTCGCTCTATGAGTCTTCGTGAAGAGACCACCGCGTGCTCCGATACCAAATGATGCAAACATGGTTAGCTCAATATTATCTTCATGCTCTAATTTAAAGAATATTTTAAAATGGTTTATTAGGCTAGGTGAAATCGAATCTGGAGGTTTAACTTTGGCTAGGAAAAGGGCTAATTTTTTTGTTTTGATAAGTCCTCGACCACACTGGGTTATAAGGTGATACGTAGGATTAGAAACGATGCCACAAGTGAGGTTATACACTTCATAAGTCAGGTTTGCCATGACCAACACATGGTCGAACTCACCTCGAGTTTCAAAAATATTCAGTTTTCTAACTCAAAAATTTTAAAGTCTATATTTCATTTGGCATGCAATGACATTAAATAGCCATTAACAAGTAGATTACAATCACATGAATGAGATAATTATTAAGTACAAGATAAACTAATCTTAACCCACAAACTAATATAAACATGAAAATTAATAAAATTTTAACAAAATAAGTGTAAAATAATCATCCTGATAAATTAATAAAACTAGTTCTAAAATATTCTATAACAGTTCACGTGGCCACAAAATTCCCTATCTCTCTTTAGAGGGATTCGTCCTCGAATCCACGTTTCATGCACCATTGAAGCTCCATGAGTTTAAAGGGATTCGCTCTACGAGTCTTCGCGAAGAGACCACCGCGTGCTCCGATACCAAATGATGCGAACCTGGTTGGTACGATCTTCTCTTCATGCTCTAATTTAAAGAATTTAATTTGGCTTATTAGGCTAGGTGAAATCGAATCTGGAGGTTTAACTTGGGCTAGGAAAAGGGCTAAATTTTTTAGTTTTGATAAGTGATGTTGTGGTTTAGTGTGAGGTGGAATGAGTGATAAAACGATGAAGAAGTTCCCCGAGTGTCGTGTTTTCAAGGATGACAAATTGGAATCGAATTACGTGTTGGCATTTAGGATATTAAGAGGCAAGAGTTACAAGAATCACTAGAAAACAAATGAATCATTAAGGAAAAGGTAAGCAATGGTAAAACTAGGGAAAACAATGAAAGAAACAAGGGAATGGATGTCTTGTCTAGGTCTCGTGCTTGACAACACTACGGGAATTCTAGACAATGTGACTCGACCTCAATCAAGGGAGCCCACGGCACCATCACCGGGTGGCGTCACACTCCGGACTCCCGGTTCCTCATTCAGATGGGTATTTTATCGAACACTTGGTCTACCACTCCTCCCGGCCCTCATCCTTTCGAATCAAGGGCGGAGATGTGGTCAATTAGGACTCATGTAGATCCGCTATCGCACAATCTACACTTCCCCTAACTTGGCTACCTATTGTGGCCACAAATAGGCACCGATAAATCCACACATGACATAAGAACCTTAATTCAACATTTCTAGAATCAAATGGACGAATTGTATCAAATCAAGCACAATAACTAGATTGGAACATCCAATCCTCAATCTAAACTAGCAAATCATTGTAAGAATCATAAAAACAAAAGCAAAACATAACAACAATGAAATTGAAATTGGAATTAAAGAAATTGAAAGTAGAGTAGAGATTACCAAGCTATTTGAGACTTCTATTACATTTCCATCTTCAATTCTTCAAATCAAGCTATAGATCTAACTCTAATCCCTACCTAAAGATCTAGAATTAAGAAAAGGGGAAGTTTCCCTAAGCGAAAAGGGAAAGAAAAATCAGATCTAAAAGTGGCGGAGCCCCTCTAAAAATGTTAGGGATTGATTTAAATAGTCACCCAAAGCCAAATTCCATTTTTGCCCTTAATAATGCGCTCCACGCGGGCTCCACGCGTGGACCCTAGGCATGGACCCCTACTGGAATTATTACATGTGTGTTCCACGCGTGGAGGAGAAAAGCCAGCGAAAATTTCATTGTGTACGAGGGGGAGTACGAGCGTACATGTCCTCGTACATAGCGTCTTTCCTTGGCCTCAGGTTTCCTCTAATCCTACAAGAATTGCTTTGGAACACAACAAAATGTAAAGTTTTGCAAGAATGAACACATCAAAGCTTATTATGCACTAATTTGATCACAAATGGGAATAAGTGTTGCATTTAAAGTTCTCAAACTCACTCTTTTCCTAACTACTTTTGGCGCTTATCAAAGTTTCTGCACTTTAAGTATTGCTTGTCCTCAAGCAATTCACAATCTAAACACTAATCATTTAAGCGCCGAAATAGTTATGCAACACAACCAATTGATTGGCCAAGTGATTCTAGGGTGTAATCAATTGGAGAGGGTGAAATCCCCCACACTATCTACCAAAAGTGTTAAACATGTGTCATTCAATTTCAAAAATATGCGAAGGAAGCAAAAATATCTAAAGGTCAAATTCAAGTACAAGAAAACCAATTCACACCTTTTCAAGCATGCAAAACAATAGGGGTTCACCTTTCATTTTGTAAGGGCCTTTAAGCTGATACTCCTAGTGGGAACGATCTGTATACTATAACCAATTGTCCAACCTAAACGCCAAAGCCCTTTTGCGTTAAAATAAATTAGGGTAGTGGCATTGACTGCTCACCACCATGACTTGGGCGGTCACTCTTTCTTCTCAACCCCCTCGGATCACATCATCGGGTACCGGACTTTACATGGAGCCCCTATGCTTTTTCGAAAGTCAGTGCAATGGGTACCCAAAGATTTGCCATGACCAACTCATAGCCGAACTCATCACGAGTTCCATAAAACACTAAGTTTTCTTACTCAAAAATTCTTAACTCTGTATTTCATTTGGTATACAATGACATTAGATTGCCATTAACAAATAGATTACAATAACATAAATGAGATAATTATTAAGTATAGGATAAACTAATGCTAACCAACAAACTAAGATAAACATGAAAATGAATATAATTCTAACAAACTAAGTCTAAAATAATCATCCCAATTAATTAATAAAACTAATTCTAAAATATTCTATAACATTTCTCGTGGCCAAAGCACCAAGTTATCTTAACATAGGACTTAATTGGATAAATAATCAAACTCAAGAACCTAAGTAAGCACAAAAAATGTTGAAGACTAATAAAAGTAAATGAATAGTGTCAATTTTATAAATACTACAAACTTAAAAGGTTACAATAATTATAAAATTAATCCCAAATACTTTTTCACTAAAATTCCCAAACATTAATTAATCCTGATGGGAGACTTTTAATCCCTATATATATATATATATATATAGGGTCGCACTCTCGTGCGAACTACCGCCCAAGTAAGAAATGAGAAAGTTCCACAGCCGTCCACGTGTCTAGATCAACGAATCAGATGCAATTTTAAAAAAATTGACGCGGTGACATTTTCGTAAATAACTGAAACTTTGGTGCACCTAGTTTCACTTACAAATGCACCTAGTTTCACTTACAAGTGCACTTATTTTCACTTACAAGTGCAAGTAATTTACCTTGTTAATATTCATGCACCTATTTTCACAAATATTTTCACTTACAAATGCAAGTAATTTACCTTGTTCACAAATATTTTCACTTACAAATGCAAGTAATTTACCTTGTTAACAAATATTTTCACTTACAAATGCAAGTAATTTACCTTGTTAACAAATATTTTCACTTACAAATGCAAGTAATTTACCTTGTTAAGATTAATGTACCTGGTGCAACCTAGGTGCATCTAATTATAACATTAGGTGCACCTAGTTATAACATTAGGTGCACTTAGTATTGACGCTCAGTATACAATTCACTTGCACCTGTAATACATTTTACTTGCATCTGCAATACATTTTACTTGCACTTGTGCAAATAATTTACTTTGTTAATATTCATGCATCTGGGTGCAACCTATGTGCACCTAGTTATAACATTAGGTGCACTTAGTATTGATGCTCATTGTACAATTTACTTGCACTTGTAATACATTTTACTTGCACGTGTGCACCTATTTTCACTTACATGTGCAAGTAATTTACCTTGTTAACATTTATGCACTTGGGTGCACCTATGTGCACCTAGTTATAACATTACGTGCACCTAGTTATAACGTTAGGTGCAACTACATTCTGGACACGTGGCACGCTGTGATTCGTTCGCAGTTCTCTCCTGGGCGGCCAATACATACCTGAACGCGATTATATATATATATATATATATATATATATATAATTCACTTGCACCTGTAATACATTTTACTTGCATCTGCAATACATTTTACTTGCACTTGTGCAAGTAATTTACTTTGTTAACATTCATGCACCTGG
>NC_044922.1:21421667-21422761 GCF_003576645.1 Ipomoea triloba
ACTTAGTATTGATGCTCATTGTACAATTTACTTGCACTTGTAATACATTTTACTTGCACGTGTGCACCTATTTTCACTTACATGTGCAAGTAATTTACCTTGTTAACATTTATGCACTTGGGTGCACCTATGTGCACCTAGTTATAACATTACGTGCACCTAGTTATAACGTTAGGTGCAACTACATTCTGGACACGTGGCACGCTGTGATTCGTTCGCAGTTCTCTCCTGGGCGGCCAATACATACCTGAACGCGATTATATATATATATATATATATATATATATATAATTCACTTGCACCTGTAATACATTTTACTTGCATCTGCAATACATTTTACTTGCACTTGTGCAAATAATTTACTTTGTTAATATTCATGCATCTGGGTGCAACCTATGTGCACCTAGTTATAACATTAGGTGTACTTAGTATTGATGCTCATTGTACAATTTACTTGCACTTGTAATACATTTTACTTGCACGTGTGCACCTATTTTCACTTACATGTGCAAGTAATTTACCTTGTTAACATTTATGCACTTGGGTGCACCTATGTGCACCTAGTTATAACATTACGTGCACCTAGTTATAACGTTAGGTGCAACTACATTCTGGACACGTGGCACGCTGTGATTCGTTCGCAGTTCTCTCCTGGGCGGCCAATACATACCTGAACGCGATTATATATATATATATATATATATATATATATAATTCACTTGCACCTGTAATACATTTTACTTGCATCTGCAATACATTTTACTTGCACTTGTGCAAATAATTTACTTTGTTAATATTCATGCATCTGGGTGCAACCTATGTGCACCTAGTTATAACATTAGGTGTACTTAGTATTGATGCTCATTGTACAATTTACTTGCACTTACATGTGCAAGTAATTTACCTTGTTAACATTTATGCACTTGGGTGCACCTATGTGCACCTAGTTATAACATTACGTGCACCTAGTTATAACGTTAGGTGCAACTACATTCTGGACACGTGGCACGTTTTGATTCGTTCGCAGTTCTCTCCTGGGCGGCCAATACATACCTGAACGCGATTATATATATATATATATATATATATATATA
>NC_044922.1:21422820-21441669 GCF_003576645.1 Ipomoea triloba
CAAAGAGAGTTAGGCCTAAAATAGGTAGAAAAAATGGCGGTCAAATTATTTAATAAAATGGATGGTTCAGATGAATTATTGAATCAAATAGATGGTTAAGATAATTCAGATTAATATTATTAATAGAGATTACCTAATTTAACCTTACTTTTATGATTATCCGTTAAGTTTTCCGTTAAATATTCTCTTCACCGTTAATATTCCGTTAACTTTTAACTTACCCATTAATTTCTATAAGAAAGGTCTTAGGTTCGAACCTCATCTCAGTCAAATTTGACATAATTAAGTTTCTCACTCTATTTTACTCTTATTAAATTAAGTAAATTAGTAGTTACAACAAAAAAAATGATACATATGTATTTCTTTAATTTAGAATTATGTGTCTACAATACCTTTATTTGAAAAAATTATTCATTATCAAAAAATTAAATTAAATAAGAGAAATAATTTCATTAGTTATATTGCCTTTATTTTCTCTCATGCAAAGATTCTTTACATTCAAATTTATCAATTGATATTCATTACTTTGTCCATTATCTTATTTTTACAATATCTTGTAATTAAGTATCAAAGTTATAGTACAAAATAATGTTATATATTTATTTACCAAGTATTTTATTAATACTGAAAAAAAAATTTTAAAATAATTTGAAGCTAATTATATTAACTACTTGGGGATTGGTGGACAAAGAGAGTACTCAAATAACCCAACAAATTGAAGCGAAATCGCTCTATTTTACTCTTATTGAATTAAATAAATTAGTAGTTACACCAAAAAATGATACATATATATATTTCTTTAATACCATGAAAAAATAAAAAAGAATAGTTTGAAACCAATCATATTAACTACATGGGATTTGTTGACAATGAAAGTACTCAAATAACCCATTACCCAGCAAATTGAAGCAAGAAACTACCTTTTAATATCTTTGGAATATATAATATTTTAAATTTTCAAATTTTTATTAATTTATTTAATCTTTTTTCTTAAACTAGGGATTTCTTTATCCACAATAACTCATTCAACAATAATGGTTGAACCAAATGAACCCCAAGCAGAACACCTAAAGGAAAGTCCATAGCTCCTATATCATAATCTCATTGCATGACGTTGTCATCTATGCTACCAACAATAACCGAATTGCAAATAACACACTACCAACAAAAAGGAAGAGAACAAATAGTAAAGATGAAGATAATGACAATGTTACTCAAAAGAGAATTAAGAACACTTAAAAAAATTCAAATGAAAAGTAGTATTTATTTAGACTATCATTTTTAGACCGAATATTTAGACTTTCGATTTTACAAGGTTGCAAACATTTATTTTAGTAATAATTATAATGAATTTTCTATATTATATTGGATTCATATACTTTGAGTTAGATATTTAAATAAAAAAATTCGACAATTCAATTACTCATGTATAAACTTCTCCTATATAATTTTGCATTGATATACTTTCAAATATTTATTTAAATATAAACATTGGGCATTAACCCATGCGCGCAATACGCGTATAAAACTAGTATATATATAAAGTAGCTCAAATGCGGCGGTGAACTCCCATGCGAACGTGTGGCTGTGTCTGTGTCGTCAAATTGGATTAATCTAATAATTGCAATTGCAGTTCGCGTCTGTTAAGTGGAGGGTGTTATGGTAATTTTAGTATCTATATTACGTGAATTGAAATTGTGCATTTTATTACATGGTGTGGTGCAGTTTAATAAATGTTGTGGACTGTGGTGCGGTTTATTACGTATGTGGGTACGTTAACTGTGTTGTGGAATAGTGTGTTTCAATCCATTCGCTGGTGCACTTTCATACGTAGAATGATGTGTAACTGTGTTGTGGAATGGTGTGTTTTAATCCATCCTCTGGTACATTTTAATATGTAGAATGATGTGTATTTTAAATATTTTCTAATAAGTGTAATAGTGCATGTTTATAATATGAGATGAGAATTTTCAATAAGTGGAATTGTGCATTTTAACACACGTTGTGGTGCATTTTAATACGCAAAATAATGATGCATATTTTAGCACATGTTTTCTAATATTTGTAATAGTGCATGTTTATAATCTGACATGGGACACGTTGTGGTGCATTTTAATAAGTAGAAAGTTGTGTTTCATTATGTATGTTGATGCATTTTAAGTGAATAGGTGCATTTGGTTATAGTGTTGAATGGTGTATTTTATCAGTCCGCTAGTTAATTTTAGTACGTAGAATAGAGGCTTGATTTGCTGACTTGCTGTAATCTAATGGTTGCAAAATAACCGTACGACCACACCTAAGGAACATGCCACACTTGAACTCAACTATATATATATATATATATATATATATATATATATATATATACACACACACACGCATTAACACATATAATGGGGGCTGAAGGAGGGGGAGCAATTGCCCCATTGCCTCCTCTGAATCTGCCCCTGGCTCCAGCAATTATACAAAACAGAACTTCATGCCCAAAAATCTCTTTATTTAAAATAAAAATTCAACTGGCGGAAATACGTATCCTCCAGTCACTGTTTATTTTCGACAGATTTAAGCGGTTCTTCACAGACAGAATGAACTAAATATCTTTGCTGTTCACTGCATTTTGCTCTAGGAGAATTAGGCAAGTCCCGTTTACATTCCTGAAGAGAGTATGCTGGTACTGATTTGGCTGCACTAAGAGCTGTGTGGAACATCTCGAGATCTGCTGTCTTCATTATATTCGGGTCTTCAGCCTGCTTTTCTTGGCACCCAAAACTCTGTAACCTTCTCCTCAGTATTTCATCCTTCACTCTCTGTAAAGAAAATGTATGCAATGTGAAAAGATAGGCACATGAAAATATAATTCATGTAAGCACAAACAAACAGAATAAGCAGAAATCGCGGGCCTGTGTTTGCCAGCAGATCAAATGTATTAAAAGAAAAGGCAGAAACCATCTCAGCATATTATCTCCTATAGTGGTTTAAATTAAGGAAACAAAATTAAAGCTTGATTTAAGAAAGGCCTAAAGTGTAATGTGATATATTAGCACTGCCCAATGTTGCAAATTGGAATGGTGTTATTTAGATTACTGAAATAGTAGGACTACGGATTGAGCTTGTTACTGCTAGATCCTATAGCACTAAAGGGTTTCGGTATTGTTCACCCAGAAGAAATAATCAAGAAAAAATTTCTACCATGGAAAGAGAGGAAAAAAAGATAGGTAAAGGTATGCATTAATATGATGTTCAAGTCAATGCGGGGAGTTTTCTTCCTTAAGTAATCAGAGAAGTTTCCACATGTGACATGACAATGGGTAGTTTATCTGAGAGCACAATTGCAATATATAGAGAGATATAACTTCTTAGGATCTGTCCCTAAGTGGTAGGGCAGTAGAAGGGTGTACTCTGGTTTCCAGAACTCCCATTTATCATGATATTAATTGCTGGAAGCAAAAATCAGGATGGTTATTGATGGGCCTGGATATTCATAGATATTGGGTTGGATGCGTAGAGATCGAGTCAAGAAGGGCCTAATGGACTTAGAGGTAGTAGAAAACAGACCGGACTAGTGAGAAGGATTGGCATCGACCATCGTGGAGTTTGGCCAAGTATTGAGGCCCTAGTGGACCAGGAAGGCCAGCCCAAGGTCTGTAGCGGTGATGTTATCTAGCCAGATGAATTTGTGGCTAAGCCACAAGTGTAATGTAACTGGCTAGATTATAAGAGTGACACACGATATCCTCTATATAACAATATAGTATTATCGTTTTCAACATTCTTTTATATTCTATATTCCTTTATAACTTGAGCTAGTTCTGAGATAGTTTAACAAACATGGGATGGTTATGCTACCTGACAAGTCACTCCTAGAGTTCTTTTGGAACTTTTGAGGAGTTTCTGTAAGTGTAATTAGGAAAGAGAATATGGGAGGAAAAGAAAAAAAAAAACCCCGATTTAAAACAAAAAAAAAATAGTTTGTAGCTGTGCTGGGGTGTGCAGTGCACGGGCACAGGTGTGACAGCCACGCATGGCTGTCACATGTGGTGTAATAGAACCCCTTAGGATGAATTTTGTGCTTCTCTCACTTTCCTTCTCTCTTCTAAGTTGGCAACCTTTTTATTAAAAATCGTGAAAGAACCCTTATGGATGCTCTAAATAGAAAGAGGCAACCATTAAAATTTAGAAGTAGAAAACTACCAAATAAAAAAGAGTGAAACTAAGCCTTATTAAAGCCCTAACCCATTTTCAAAAAAAAAAAAAAAAAAAAAAAAAAGCCCTAAACCTAAATAATATGAATCAAGTGGCATCATATCATACAAATGCAATTATACCAAAGTTGGAATTACAATGTGAATCTACTCAAATTGCTTAGTTCTAACCCTATATGAACAAAGGGCAAAATTTTCTTTGCAGTCACATAGCAGCCTATGAACCTTCTTTCCATGGCATTATCAGATAGCTGATATATATGCATTACTGGTTTTTAAATTCAAAGTTGTAAGACGAAAAATTGCATAAGCTAACCTGTAACTGCCACGAATCGAACTTGGAGAGCCCGATTTGGCCAACTGTGAGCGACCCGAAGAGGTTTCCCAACAATGCGGCTTCGGGCACAGATAATCCATGAACAAGCCCAGCTACTAACCCACCAAGAAAACTATCTCCGGCTCCGGTGGGATCGACTTGAGTCGTCGGAAAAGGGGCAATCTGCAGCTTTCTGTCCTTCCTGTACACCGTGCAACCCTCCTTCCCATTCGTCACCACCACGCAGCACCATTTCGTTGCCTCCATTATATCCACGTAAGGCGCCTCCTCAGACGACGCCTTCAGAAACCCAATCCGCGGTAGTAAATGGAAGAACCCGGTTTTCTTCAATTCAACGAGACCCACGGTTCCGTCGATCGGGTCAAAGACTCGAATCAGCGCTTGGATATCCACAAACACCGTCTTGCATATCTCAACCATTCGCCCCAGGGTTTCCGGCAAAATCTCTCCGCCAACACCGACGGCGAGCCCGAATTCGAACTCTGAGTCGGGGAGATCCGATGGGTAGATCGGGTCACACGCCGTGACCCGTTTGAGGACCCGATCCTGGTGCTTGATTTCGGACGAGAAATGGGCGTGGAAGAGGGTAGTTTGGGAAGAAGAAGAAGATACAATGGGACGGTGATTCATACAGTAGCCAAAATCGGGGCCCACCTTGGAGACATAGATGGACGAGACAGAAAAGCCATCGAGAACGGAGGAAATAAAAGAGGCGGCGCCGCCTAGAGACTCGGCAATTACGACGTCGTCTTTGATCAGAACATCATGACAGTAATTACCCACGATAAGGCAACGGCCTGAAGATGGATCCTGGCTTCCTCTCACCATGATTGAGGGTTGAAGGAGGAGAAAACGGCGTCGTCTGCAGGTTGATAGCAATTCGAATCGTGAACTGAGGTCATAGAACGCGTTCGTGTCAGCTCTGAATTGAAGAGAATCAGCGGCGGATAAACCAATATGCAGACGCCATTATTGCTGTAAATAGAAAGAAGAATGTTTCTGGGCAAAGCATACAAATTGGGAAATTGGAAAGCAAAGAAGAGGGGGGGAATGCGGTGGTTTTATTCACAGGAAAGGATTATTCAATGAACGCATTGAAGTGTGAACCTCTGGAAATTTGACGGTGTCATTGCGACGTGTCTCTTCTAACTGTACTCTCTGTTATTCTCTATCCAACTCTACTATGCAATGTCCAAACGCGCAAAGATCACATTCTCTAAAATATACCCATTCAAGGATTAACTCTGAAACTACCATGTCTACCAAAAAAAAAAAAAAAAAACCCTCTTGAAACTACCATAACACCCCTAGCTCAGTATTGTAATAATCGGCATAGGCGATCGCCTAAGTGTTAAGCTCTCTTAATTCGAGAAAATTTCACCTTTAGATGTCATGTTGACGTTTAATTTGGCTGAGTGTTTTTTAGAGTTTAGAATGGTTATACCTCCTCATTCTTCTTCTTCTTCTTATTATTATTATTATTAGTGTTTTACCATTGCGATGCACGAAAAAATTTATGTTATCATGAATTTAAATAAAAATATTAGAAAATTGAAATGTGTTAAAATGTATAATATATAGTTGTAATTCCATATATCTGGTCAAGTATTTATTTTCATAGCATACAAAATTATAATTAAAATTTTGTATAATTAATATAGTCTCTAATCATGTACACATTTAGATAAATTTATAGGGAATATTACATAATTAAATTGATTTATTCTCAATTGCATTTCATATATAATGTTTGTTATTGATTGAATGAATGAAACAGGAGTACAATAATACTACGATAATAAGCTCCTACATAATAGGCTAACAATAGGTGAGACTAAGCCACAGCCACACACACTACTAAACTATCTAACTGAATATATCTAACACACCCCCTCAAGCTGATGGTGGGACTGACACAACATTGAGCTTGTCACACAACGAGGCAAACCGTGAGAAGGGCAACGGCTTCGTGAAAATATCCGCCAACTGATCCTTCGTGGAGACGAAGTTTACCTGAAAATCTTCTAATGCCACCTTGTCACGAACAAAGTGATAGTCGATCTCAACGTGTTTAGTCCGAGCATGGAACACTGGGTTAGCACACATGTAGGTGGCCCCCAGATTATCACACCACAGGCCGGACGACCTGCATGAAGACCCCGTTCCCGCAATAGGGACACAATCCAAGTAACCTCAGTTGAGACGTCAGCTAGTCCCTTATACCCAGCCTCTGTTGAAGACCGTGCTACAGTTCGTTGCTTATGGGATACCCAAGAGACTAAGTTTGCGCCCAGAAAAACAGCTTAACCACTAGTAAACTTACGGTCAACTAGACAGCCGGCCCAGTCAGAGTCGGAGAAAGCATGTATATCTGTTGAGGGTGAAGGCGCTAGACGGAGACCATAGGTTAGTGTCCCTTTGACATACCGAAGAACGCGCTTGAGTAGACCCCAATGTTCCACAGTCAGAGCATACATGAACTAACATAACCGGTTTACAGAATAAGAGAGATCAGGCCGAGTTATCGTTAAGTACTGAAGTGCCCCAGCCAAGCGCCTGTATTGCGTGGGATTATCAAAAAGCTCATCAGCGATGGCCACGGCCCGTGAGACAGCAGTGGGCATTGCGAGCGGCTTACAGTCAGTCATGCCGGCTCGGTTTAATATATCACACATATAACGGCACTGCGACAAAATAATGGCCCTGTTGGCGGTGAGAGTTTCAATCCCAAGGAAGAAGCTAGGAGTTCCGAGATCCCGAATCTTGAAAGCAGTGGACAACCATTGGAGTAGAGTGTCAAGAAGCGTCGGATCATCACCCATCATAATGACACCGTCGACGTATACCAATAAAACACGCGTGTCCTGCCAGTTGCGTAGTGAAATAAGGACACATTGGTTTTGGAGGCGATAAAACCTGCAGATAGAAGAAAGTCATGTAGTCGCTTGAACCAGGCTTGTGGTGCCTGGTTCAAACCATACAAGGATTGTCGTAGAAGACAGACATAGTCAGGGTGCCTTGGATCTTCATAGCCAGGCGACTGACGCATGTAAACAGTCTCAGATAGATGCCCATTTAGAAAGGCATTGTGGACATCTAGCTGACGCAAAGTCCACCCCTGTGACACAGCAAACGAAAACAAGAGCCGCACGGTTGTGGGCTTTACAACAGGACTAAAAGTATCAAAGAAATCCTCTCCGGCGACTTAATTGAACCCCTTCGCAACAAGGCGAGCCTTGTGCCGCTCTATAGTTCCATCGGCTTTTTCTTTTGGTGCAGTAGACCCATTTATAACCAATTATATTCATGCTCGGCTAGGAAGGCACCAACTCCCAGGTATTGTTGTGAAAAAGTGCATTGAACTCCTGGTCCATGGAATCTCTCCACTGTAGGTGGCTAACAGCTTGTGTGTAGCAAGTAGGATCTAGCAGGGACCCGGTCGTTGTAAGAGTGTAAAACTGCTCATCGGTTCCACGAGTCATGTGCGTTAACCGCATTCCATGACCCCGCTATTGAGGTTCTCTTGTATCAACGGTATTGGCGGGGGGGACCTTCTATTGCTAGCGGAGCTGGTTCCTCTGTAACAGGGAGGTCAACTAAGACGGGTGCAGGAGTGGTAAGCACAGGAACGACCGCACTGGATCCCCAGGGGAGATTGGGCTCATCTGACTGACTTGAGTCCTGCATAGAAGCTGTAGCAAAAGGAAACACACTTTCATCAAATCTTACGTGGCGGCAAATAAAGGTTTTTCCCGTGTTTAGGTCTTAACAACGATATCCCCGAAAAGACGTAGGGTAGCCTTAAAAGACACATAACGTGGAGCGGAACTCAATTTTATGACGATTATAAGGATGTAGGTATGGGAAACAAAGACAACCAAAGATCTTTAAGAAAGTGTATGACGGGGGAGTTTTATATAGTCTGAAATGAGGGGTGTCAAATTGTAAGGCCGAAGATGGTAGGCGATTAATGAGATAAGTGGCAGTTCCAAAGGCCGCGTCCTAGTATTTTAAGGGTACTGAGATTTCAGCAAGTAGGGCAAGACCGGTCTCAACAATGTGTCGATTCGGGCGCTCGACACGACCGTTTTGCTCATGAGTGTACGCATAGGTCTGCATGTGCATGATTCGAAGAGTTTGAGAAAGTGTGTGAACATGGCGGTACTCGCCCCCTAAATCGGACTGGATAGCCTTGATAGAACGTGAAAACAGACCTTCTACCATGGCCCAAAAATAATTAAATACTTTATAGATGTCTGTTTTTACACGAAGTGGATAAAACCAACAATAATGAGTGTTATCGTCTACGAATAAAACGAAATAACGAAACCCCTCGGCAGAAACAATGGGTGACGGGCCCCAAATGTTTGTATACACAAGATCTAGGACTTACTACTAGAATTACTTATTCTATCTAATGGAAAATGTGAAGATTTGCCAAGTTGGCAAGATGAGCACAGTCTTGGTGACCCGGACTTTGAAGAAACAATTCGACACTCCCGGAGGACACAGTGGAGAGCACGATCATGGGGATGGCCTAACCGACGATGCCAAACCATAGGAGACGCCCGGGCGGACAGAAACGCCTTATGTGACCGTGGGATTGACAACTGGTACAGACCACCCAAACTGGGACCCTTAAGGAGCACCTCCTTGGTGATGCAATCCTTAATAACAAAAGTGTTAGGGTGAAATTCACAGAAACAATTATTATCGTTGGTGAATTTATAAACAGACATTAATGGAACATATAGTTTGGGTACGTGTAAAACATCAGATAGATACAAGTGTTTAGAAACAGTGGGAATCATTGCAGAGCCAACACTTGAAATACCTAACCCCGCTCCATCGTCGACACGAAGCACATCTCCTTCGTTATATTCATTTGATCGCGATAGCATAGATGCATCCGTTGTCGCATGAGCTATAGCTCCGGTGTCCAGGTACCACGCAGCAGACTCAACAGCCGGATTTCCTTCTCCATTCACCGCGATGTGGGCTTGCAGCGACTGCTCGCTGTAGCGGCGATAATAAAACACTGTAGTATGGCCATTGGATTGGCATATCTGATAGCGCGACGACCCCAATCAGCCGCGACCACCGTTCCACCTACCACCTCCTCGCTGGCGGCCTCCTCCTCGGGAATGTCGTCCGCCATCGCCGGACTGCCGGCGACCACAATTCGTCACCATAGCTATGGGCCCTGTTACCGTCGCCCCTCTCGGCAAACAATCATCTCAATAGATGAATTCTTGGGCCTGTAGAAAATCTGCCAACTGCGGAAGAGACACGGGAGTTCCCGTCACTAGGGGTGTCAAAGCGGGCCGGCCCGCCCCACCGCAGGCTTTTTATTTTGCGGGCTTTTGCGGGCCTGCCCGCGAAGCCCGCGGGCTGGGAAACACCCAACCCAATCCTGCCCCATGAGGGCTAGCGGGCCCCGCGGGCCTATGACTAAATTTTAAAAAAAAATTAATCACATTCATTCATATATACAATATAATAATAATAAGATAAACATTTAATATTTTAAAAATTCACCCTAAACATCACAATGATAAAAATCCATCAATCCACAAATCCATCAATCTACAATCCTAATAATTCATAATGATAAGTGATAACACATCAAACATCATAAACACATTGCACATAAGACATAACCATATAGTAATATAGTGTCTCAACTCTCAAAATCCAAACATAACAACTACTAACAAATTAACAATATTGTCTTCAATTCGATCTACTCTTGAAGTCTTCAAATTAGTGCCTAAGTAATGAAAGTGACCCCTGAAAACTCGGTTGGAACTGGGACAATTTCTTCAACACCATCACCATCATCTATACATAATACACTTACATCAATTAAAATAATCAAAACATAATAACCATAATAATTGAATCATAAGAAAATTAAAAATTTTGAAGTAAAAATAAGATTTACCCGGAGGTTCATAACCATGTATCCAATTGCGAGCACAAAGCAATGCTTGAACGTTTGAAGGAAGCATACAATTTCGGTATTTATTCAGCACACGACCTCCTATACTAAAAGCTGATTCCGATGCCACAGTAGTGATAGGAATGGATAATATATCGCATACCATGTAAGATAACTCACCAAAAGGGTGCCTATTTTCCTTCCAAAAGTTCAAGATATCCATATCAGCAAACATCTTGATGTCCTTCTGTGGTTCATCCAAATACACATCTAATGCTAATTTTCCATTATCCACATCATTTTGGTTACAATATTCAACAAACTCCTATATCATTTACAAATATAAAAATATTAAAAAATGTTATAACAATATATAATAAAAGAATAACAAAAACGACACAAACATAATAACTTACATCAATCATTTCATCATTTGTTTCTTCTATTCTTGCATTTTCACATGAAGTGGTCAAAGTTGAAGAACTAGGGGCCACAGTCATAGACTTGCTTTTATATGCTTCAAAGAGCATATACAACTTGCTTTTCACATAATCCAACTTTTGCTTGTAAGTATTTGGATCCAATTTTTTGAAGCAAAATTCCAAAATACTTACATTTCATTCTTGGATCAAACACCGCTCCCATAGCAAGAATAACACTATATTGTTCCCAATATTTTTCAAACTCCACTCTCATGTTACTAGCCATGTTTCTAATAATCACATCTTCATTATTCAAATTTCTTTTCAACAAACGCTCAACTTTCCAAACTTGCATGAAGTATAAGTTGGAAGTAGGATAAGTTGAGCCCGAAATCAATTTCGTAATTTCATGAAAAGGCATCAAAAATTCACAAATCTTTTCACCCCTAGCCCACTCCTCATTTGAAGGACAATGCTTATAATGTGTGTCAAGCAAGTGAAGACTACTAAAAGCACGTCGGTACTTAATAGCACAATCAAGCATCTTATAAGTTGAATTCCATCTAGTAGGCACATCCGTTGACAAACCAACTTTAAGTTGAAGACCAACTGTTTGAACACATTCTTCAAAAACTTTCATCCTCCCCTTTGACCCTTTAACATATTTCACACTATCCCGAATCTTATTCAAAGCATCACCCATCACTTTCAACCCATCTTGCACAATAAGATTTAATATATGTGCAGAACATCTCACATGAAAAAATTCTCCATTACACAACAAATCATTTTGCAAACAAAGTTGTCCTTTTAAGATATTTTGCATACTAACGTTAGCAGAAGCATTATCCAAAGTAAGAGAAAACAGTTTTTTCTCTATTCCCCAATCTTTCAAACATTCTAAACGCTTCTTAGCTAACTGAATACCAGTGTGTGGAGGAGGCATAGCACAAAAGGATAAATATCTTACTGTTTAACTTCCAATTATTATAAATATAATGAGCAGTCAAACAAATATATCCTTCAACTATGCATGCGGTCCAAAGATCAAAAGTCAAGCAAATTCTACTAGGAATTCTTTTCAAGATATTCTTCAATTTCTCCTTTTCCTTCTCATAAAACTTATAAACATCTGCTGCTGCTGTATTTCTACTTATGAATTTGTAATCAGAATTCAAATACTTGTGCAACTCTCTAATTCTCTTATATTCAACAAAAGAATATGGCAAATCATGTTCAATGATACTCATGCTTATCATCTCACAGACCACATTATGATCAATTTTTTTAGCACGCAACTTTCTTTCATGATCAATTAACATAGAACTCACATCATTATATTTAGGCTTTACTTTGCAAGAAGCTAAATGACGGGTTAGAGTTGATGTTCCATATGTGTGTGATCCCATAACATAATCCTTATGACAATACTTGCATTTAGCCCTATCTTTACCATCAATTTGAATTATATCAAAATGATTCCATACATCTGAAGTAAGGCGTCTTTTCTTACCTCTTTCTTGTGTTTCTAAATTTTTAGTCTGTTCTGTTACTTCTGTAGGTTCAAGTGAAACTGCTTTGTCCCTTTCATTTGGCCGCATATCAACTTCACAGTCAACATTGATATTAGTGTTTGGAGAACTTTGCTGTTGAGATGATAACGTATCCATCTCCCGATCGCCCTACCATTAAAATAACAAAATATATTAAGTTTAAACTTTAAACTATAACAATATATATAGTACATATCATGTAGAATTATTCTATTGGAATTTATGAAGACATACACACTGAAAAAGTGAAAATTAACCTAACAAATTAAAATTAAAATTAAAATTATAAATTATAATAATATAAAGAAACTGGAAATCTGGAATATAATTTAATCTATCAAATAAACTTTAATTTCAAATTTTCAACAATACATGAACTCATGAAGATTGAAGACAATCAAGACATACATGATACATTGGTCATTAATTCATTATACACAGATTACACACTGCCATACGGAATTAATCCAAAAAAAATTTGAAAATTTTTCAAATTATCTGGACTGCTGGAGTAGAGCTTGTGACGGTTGATGGTGGCAGCCGGAGCAGAGGAGATTGCCAGAGCATAGGAGACCGCCGGTGCCGTTGCTGGATTGCCGGACGTGGTGCGGCAGACTGCGAAGTTAAGTTGCGGCCGTTGCGTCTTGCGGGTGAGAGTCGAGAGACGGGAGTCGCGAACTTGCAGAGTCAAAAACTTAGGTCGAAGTTGGAGTGCGACGCTGTTGGGTCGAAATTCATTACGCGAAAACTCTAATCTTTATGTTATATTATTGTTATTATTATTATTATTATTATTATTTTATATATATATATATATATATCTATTTTTTTTAATTATTAGGACATGGCCCGCGGGCCGGCCCGCAACCCGTGCGGGTTTGCTCGCGCGGGCTGTGGCCCGCCGCGGGCCAGGCCCGCTATTTTGCGGGCCTATTTTTTTTACGGCCCTAACCCGCCCCATCGTGGGGCAGGTGCGGGCCAACCCGCGGGCTTTGGCCCAATTTGACACCCCTACCCGTCACCGTCTAGGAAGCCGCCATCGACCTGTACTCTGGCCGGAACCTGCGAAAGACATACAGATTCTGTTTGTCTAGGGAGATTGGCCGGCCGGCAAGCGCTAGATCCTCGACGATGAGCTGCGCCTTGCTAAGATACTCCGCCGGTGTCATATCTCCTTGCTAGAGAGCTTGAAAACGTCCTAGCAGGTTGAGGCATCGAGCCCGGGTGGAGGAACCAAGCGCCGTCTCGATAGATACCCAGACTTCCCGTGATGTGGAGCGACCAACAACGAGGTACATGACCTCCTCAGACAACGAGGAGATTAACAGGGAGATTATGGACCGGTCCTGTTGGATCCAGTTCGCATACGCGGGCTTTGGGGTAGCGGAGGCCGCCTCCTGCGACGTACTAGCACCATGGACTGGTCCTGTTGGATCCAGTTTGCATACGCGGGCTTTGGGGTAGCGGAGGCCGCCTCCTGCGACGTACTAGCACCTTTGGTGGACCTGCGACGTACTAGCACCGCCTCCTGCGACGTACTAGCACCTTTGGTGGACCTGCGACGTACTAGCACCTTTGGTGGACATGGATGGTCTCCATTCACGTAAGAAAGGGGTAATCTGTGTTCTCCAAAATAGATAATTTCGTGACGTAAGTTTAATGGACACGAAATGGTGGGCTGAATTAAGAGATTTTTTTTTTGTATCTGTTCATATCACCCGCTCATATCTACTTTCTCAATTGCCTCCACTGAGGCTCGAACCCACTCCCATCATCCGTGTAGGAGTGTTAACTGGGACACCGAGTGCCACTAGACCACAAGGTCTTTGGCCCAAATAAATGTTTGTTATTGATTGATTGAATGAAACAGGAGTACAATAATACTACGATAATCCTCCTACATAATAGGCTAACAATAGGTGAGACTAAGACACAGCCACACACACTACTAAACTATCTAACTGAATATATCTAACAATACGAAGTATTATAATTACAACAATATGAATATTAACTAACACAATTATATTTAGAAGTAAAAAAAAAAAGATGCAAATTTTAAATTTTGTATTAGTAAATTTAAACTTTAGTTTAATGCATTTCTCTAATGATTGTATAATACATCTCTTATGCAAATAATATTTATTAATATGTATATAGGCAAATTCTAAAATATAATTTTCATAGTTATACTTTCTATTGATGTATTTATAATTAAAATAATTACACTTAAAGATTAACAAAATTACCATTTTAACTTTGTATAATAATATGGTGCATAAGTATATGTTTGTATTTAAGAAAATCTCTAAATAGTTATGAACACACATTTTGTTAATTTTATAATTTCATTTCCTAAATTATATTCATAATTTATTACTTATAATTAAAGAATTGAATTTACAAATTAAAATAATTTAATTTATTAGTTTGTATGGATTAATGTAGTCCCTAACTATATTACTCCATATGTATTTAGGCATATTTCTAAATATATATGAATTTTTTACTTAACAGTATGAGTTTAGACAATTTTAAAATAAATTTTCATAATGAGTAATTAGTGTAGCAATTAATATGTATATTATAGTAGTAATCACAATTATATATATATATATAAAGGTGTACATATTTTCATATTTGTACAAAATACAATAAATATAATTTTTTTTGAAAACAATAAATACAATATATATGTACATAAATTGATAGAAATAGACATTGATGATACTTTTGTTATTATATAGATATCGATATATATTATATCATTTTTTCCTTGAAAAATATTCTTATTTTAAAATTTTGCATTGATATCTGAGTGTTGTTTCAGAATCTACTTTGGTGATATTTTAAACTTTTGTTTGTTATCATAAATAGTAAATAGATGTTTGGAAAACCCTTGGTTTAGTTACTAACTATTTTTCAATCCTTAACGGGGTGTTTGGTTGGAGAGAAGGAATTAGGTGGGAAAAGAATAATGTGGAATAAAGTGGGAGTTTAAATTAGAGCTGTCAATACGGGCTTAACCCGCTGGGCTAGCCCGTCCCGCCCCGCCAAAAGGGCGGGGCGGGCTCACATTTTAGGAGCCCGTTTTAGGGCGGGCTTTTTAGCCCGCCACCGCCTAGCCCGCGGGCTAGGCGGGGCGGGCTGGCAGGCTAGGTGGGGGCCCGCCAGCCCGCCAGTTTTTTTTTAATTCAATTAGAATTATATTTCGTTATTTTTAGTTTGAATTGAATTAGGATTATTGTTATTTTTTTTAGTTTTAATTCGCAGAGAGTCCAAGACAGCAGCGTAGCACAGCCCTAGGCCCCTTGCCGTTTCTCTGTAGTCGAAATCCGCATTCTCTTTCTCAATCTCATTCATCGAATTGTCGAATCTTCGATTCACTCATTCACGCAAACGGAAAACCCAATCTGCCAATCTCGCATCTCCCATTCTCCCGCTATCGGCTATTGCAGTCGCAACTCGCAATTCAAGTGACCACCTCCGTGAGCTCCGTCTGGTAACTCGCAATTCAGGCGTCCTACACTCTTACGTGGCTACATCTAGGATCATTGATTAACAGGTTATTTATTTTATCTTTTTCTGTTTATATATTACATTATGATTTATGACACTGTGTTAGTTTAATGTTTATAAAATTATATATTACATTATGAGAATGACAGTGCTTCAGTGTGTTTATTATATATTACTAATTTAATACATTACTAATATGTATAATGTATTATGAATTTTAAGATTTACAGTGTGTGTAAGATTTTAAGATTTACATTTTACAATTTGTTTATATATATTGTGATTGTGACTAGAAATCTATAAATATTACAGTATGTTTGACTAGACATTGTGTATTTGTGTTTATATATTTTGATTATTAGATTATATAGTATGTTTGACAGCGAGTTAAACTCTACTGTTAGATTATCCGTGTATTATTCGTGAATCGTGATGGATTCTGTCTCTTTGAACCAAACTCCTGTGAACCAAACTGCTGTGAACCAAACTACTAATACCATTGACAATGATGCTGTTGATGGAATGCCAGGATTGGATAGTACTACTACAAAGAAAGGTAGATCTAAAGAACTTACCTCTGATGTGTGGAATTTTTTTACAAAGATTGGACTTGGTGAAGATGGTATTCAAAGGGCAAAATGTAATGGTTGTTTAAAAGAATTTAAATCTGGGGGAAAAGAATATGGAACTTCTACATTAAGGAGACATAGAGAGATATGTAGAATGTTGAAGTATCATGACCTTAGGCAAATGTTTGTTAATAATGAAGGCAAACTTGCATCTAGGAAAGTAGATCTAAATGTTGCTAGGGAGTTGTTAGCTTCTGCAGTCATCAAACATGATTTACCATTTTCATTTGTTGAGTATGATGGTATTAGAAAATGGCAGAAGTATTTGAATCCTGATGTGCCATGTATCTCTAGAAACACACTTGTGTCTGACATTACCAAACTCTACTATCAAGAAAAAGAGAAACTTAAACAAGTGTTAGCAAATATCAAAAATAGAATTTGTTTAACTTCTGATGTATGGACTGCATGCACTAGTGAAGGATATATTTGCTTAACTGGGCACTTTGTTGATGAGAATTGGAAATTGAATAGTAAGATACTTTGCTTTGCTAAGATGCCCCCACCACACACAGGAGTTGAATTAGCTGCAAAAATATATGGATTTTTGAAAGAATGGGGAATTGAAAGAAAGGTGTTCTCTTTGACATTAGATAATGCATCTTGTAATGATACTATGCAAGACATTTTAAAGGAGCAATTAGCTTTGCATGATAGTTTGTTATGTGATGGAGAGTTTTTCCACATTCGTTGTTCAGCCCATATATTAAATCTCATTGTTCAAGAGGGGTTGAAAGTGGTTACTTCAGCTTTGCATAAAATTAGAGACTCTGTTGAATATGTGAAAGGTTCTGAGGGTAGGATGAAGAAGTTTGAAGAATGTATAAATGCAGTTGGTAACATTGATACTAGTATTGGTTTGAGATTGGACGTGGTTACTAGGTGGAACTCTACGTATTTAATGTTGGAAAGTGCTATTAAGTATAAAAGGGCATTTGCTTCTCTTCAATTGAACGATAGACATTATAAATTTTGCCCTTCAAATAAAGAATGGAAAAGAGGTGAGAAAATATGTGAGTTTCTTGAGCCATTTTATGAGGTGACAAATTTGATTTCCGGTTCTTCCTATCCTACCTCAAATCTATATTTTATGCAAGTTTGGAAGATTGAAAGTATGTTGAAAGAAAATTTGCATAATGAAGATGTCTTGATAAGTGGAATGTGTAGAAAGATGTTTGACAAATTTGATAAGTATTGGAGTGAATATAGTCTAGTGCTTGCATTTGGAGCTATTTTTGACCCAAGGATAAAGCTTGTATCATTGGAGCATTTATATGAGGAGGTTGAGAGTGATCCAATTAAAGTTCAAGATATGGTTTCACTTTTGAAGACAAAGTTGAACAAGCTTTTTAGTGCTTATGCGAATATTATTACTCCACGTCCTTCCCAACCTCAAGTCACATCTTCAAGTATGCAAAGTGAAAGTTTAGGTAAAACTAAGGGTAAAAGAGCATTTGAAGTAAGTATTCTAAGTTCTAACTCTTCAATTTATATATATTTTGTTTATTTTCTATATTTGAATTTGTGATTGTGATAACATGTTTAATGTTATAAATTTTAATTTCTAACTAATGTAGGCAATTAAAAAGTATGATAGTCGAACTGTTAAGACTATTGGAAAGTCAGAATTGGAAATTTATTTGGAGGAGCCAAAACTTGAATATGCATACTATGAGGATTTGAACATCTTGGATTATTGGAAAGAACGTATGCATAGATATCCTGCACTTGCATTGATGGCACGAGATGTTTTGGCTATCCCAATTACTACTGTTGCATCGGAGTCGGCATTCTCTATTGGTGCTCGTGTGCTCACCAAGTACAGGAGTTGTACTTTGCCTGAAAAAGTGCAAGCTCTTATTTGCACAAGAAATTGGTTGGATGGTTATGCTATTGGTAAGTTACTAAGTTATTATGTTTGTTTACAAAATAATAAAATATTGGATTATATTTTAGTTAGTTGATATTTTGGTGTACTGTAAATTTGTAATTTAATTCTTATTTATCTTTTGTGTTGAATATTTATGTAGATACTGAAGAAAGTTCAAATTCAAGTTATTCAACATCAAATTTGTCTTGTGAAGATTCAAATGTTGTAAATCTTGTTGATGAAAATGAAGAGGTAGAAGAAGATGAGAATGTTGGGATGTTTGAATGATGTAATGGTTTGAATTTATGTAGTTAATTAGTTGTCTTTGGAGTTTGAACTTTGAATGTTTGGTTTAATGGTTTATGAACTTATATAG
>NC_044922.1:21442259-21449446 GCF_003576645.1 Ipomoea triloba
TATTACTATTACTATTACTATTACTATTACTATTACTATTACTATTGTTGTTGTTGTTGTTATTTATAATTGACAAATTAATCCACAAATTGTTAGAGTTGTTGCATATAAAGAATGCAAATTTTGAAGAGTATATAAAGAATTCAAAGGAATATACATGAAAGTTGTTGTATATAAATAATGCATATAAACAATGCAAATTTTGAATAATTGTTGCATATAAATATTTAAATGAACAATAATGCAAATTTTGAAAATAGTTGTTGCATATAAAGATTTAAATGAACATACATGAAGGGAAGTCAAATAATAATACACGCTATACTTTAGAAGAGAATGTCAGATATCAATTTTAGGTTAAAAAATGGAGGGGTAATTTTGTCTCAAGATTTTATTTTTTTCTTCCTAAAATCTTTTGGAATTAAAATCTCGGGGGGAGGGGAGGCATGGGATTCTAATTCCATAAAAATGAGAGAATTGCAATTCCATCAAACCAAACGAAGGAATTTAGTTGGATTCAGCATTAGGTGAGAATTAAGTGGGAATGGAATTGTATTTCCTTCCAACCAAACACCCTGTAAATTTAGTTTAATCAAAATTACTTTATATCATCATTTAAATAATAGGTCTGTATTTTATAAGTTTATAGTAGACATTGTTGTTCAAATTTTGTAGATCTATAAAATGTTTTCTACTAATTTATTAAATTTTATTTTTTCCTACTTCTATTATCTCTTATTCTTCTCCACTTTAAACTGATAGATTTTTAGATTTTACTTCACTCTTAAATATGTGAATTTTAATTAATTTCATAACATTATTATATTTAAATGTGAAACATTTATCCAATAACATTAGATTTTTTAAAGTCCACAATGTAAGATAGTTCAATTAGTTCTTTTTTTTTTGTTAGTTTTTCTTCAATAATTATTTTATTAACATAAATCAATTTGTTTTGGGCTCGTAATATTTAAATAATTTCTATTATATTTAATTCAAACATTTTATAATTTTCATATTTTTAATAATTTGTTTACACCTTTTGTACTACAAATGTTTTAAATTAGTGCAATAATACTATATATACATACATACATACACGCGCGCGTACATACACACACACACATATATATATGACATGCAACAATAGTTCAATAGGTATGTATTATTGTCAAATGCATATAGTATCTTTTAAAAACATATAAAAATGTATGCATTTTTATAACAATTTTGATATATAGTATGTATATCAATGATAGTACCAAGTTTTGATGTTGTTAATCAAATACAACTACATCCAACCTTCATTAGAAAAACGATAACAGAAGATCTAAAAATATGTTAATTAAATATTAATGTGCATAAAGATCTTTAGTATTTTTTTGGATGCTTTATTCCGAAGAACCCTGTAGGGAGACTATCTCTCTCTTTGGACAAAAACGCCCCGCTCATCAGAATGAAGAAGATCCAATAAAGTCTTCAGTGGAAGTAAATAAAATGATTTTATAAAAAACTAATAAATAAATATAAATAAATAAACCTAAGAAATAAATAACTACAATTATTTGTAAAATAATATTTGTATTATATTGTTGTTCATCGATTCTATTCTGCTAGCAAAATAAATAAATAAATAAATACACATTTTTGACTCATTGTTATAAATCTAACAAATTTAAAAATATAGCTAAGAAAGTCAGAGTCAGAATGAACAATTTGAGCTATTACTTACAGTAAAACATAAGCACATTGTAGAAAAAGGAATTAGCACGATTCAAAACTCCCCGAATATGGTATTTATATGGTGCCTAAATAATTCAAATTATTACATTGTTGAATTTGAAAAAATAAAATTATTATAGCTAATTGTAAAGTGATACAAAATTAACAATATTTTAAATTTGGTAAAGTCAAACTATATTTTGAACATATATAAATCATTAAAACTATGTAACCATTATTCTGAGTGTAATTCATTAATTACTATAAAAAATAGCAATGAGGTTGAATGAGCCACATATAATGCAAGTTATATGTAATGGCTTTCCGTGCAAATTAATGTATACAAATTTCTTTAGGTTAAGAGTTATGTATGCAAATCTTCTTCTACTATAATAAAGCATAACTCTTTGAAAAATAAAAATAGATAAAAAGTTCTCGCCTAAAAAAAAGCTACATTTTGAACGGAAGGTAATTAGTGACAACAGTAAACATCTATAATAATTGAGCCCACACAAAATGCAGGCGTTTTAATTTTTTATTTTTTTTTTGTTGTCTTGAAACTGATATTTAAATGTCGAAACTTGAAATGTTGCTTAAAAGTTCTTCGTATACTTAAACTATTATTAGAAGCCATTAATACATGTGTGAATACAAAATGAATTTAAATTGGGAAATGACTGTTGCAATCTTCAAAATTAATATTAATTTGAAAATGAACTTTCCTCTGTGTGTGTGTGTGGAAGAAAGAGCGAAAATGAGTAGCATCCATCGTAACCATGAGGCTGCAGGGGAAGACTGGTCCAGTGTTTCTTGAGCTTTCAAGAAGATCGAAAGCATCCAATAAGGGGAAGAAGACATTTGCTTGAAAACTAAGGTGTGTGTTGAGGACTGGAATTGAGAACAACTCCAAAGATGAGCCTTTTACAGGAGGGAGGTGAGCTAATGACAAATGGCATGCTGCAAAAAGAATAGAATTCTGGAAAAATGAAAAATCAAATGAGGTATCAAAATCTATCTATCTATCTATCTATCTATCTATCTATATATATTATAGGGAAAAGGGTTAAATACACCCTTGAACTTTTGCTAAGAAGTCAATTAGGCCCTTGAATTTTAGTTGCAATTAAAATTCACAAACTTGTTATTTAGAAGTAATTAAACCCACTGAACTGTAAGTTACCTGTAATTGCAGGTCAATTAGGTTTCCGGCAAACCTTCGGCTAAAATCAGCCACCGACGATCGTACCGTCGCCGCCGACGCCTTCTCCGGTCGACGGAGATTGCGACCAGTTTGGTCGCAATCTCCAGTTGACTGGAAATGGCGACCAGTTTGGTCGCCTTCTCCGGCAGAAGGTGCCGACGACGACGGTACGGTCGCCGGTGGCTGATTTTGACTGGAGGTTTGCCGGATTGTTGTCGGAAATCTAATTGACCTGCAATTACAGGTAACCAACAGGTCTGTGGGTTTAATTGCTTCTAAATAACAAGTTTGTGGATTTAATTGCAACTTTCAAAAGTTCAAGGACCTAATTGACTTCTTAGCAAAAGTTCGAGGGTGTATTTGATCCTTTTTCATATATTATATAAAAACACAATTGGTAGCTGATTTTATACTTGGCTTTAGTATATACGATGTCTATCATTAGTCTCTTTAAAAAAAATATTTATCTGAATGAAACTTTGGAATCTAGTGGGGACTGGGGACTGGTCGTCCAATATACATCCTAAAAGGCAAGTGCAAAACTGATAGGAATTATAGTAGATTAGAGGATAACTAAAATATGTGAAAAAAGAGTCATTTCCATTTTTTTGTCCTACTGTTATTGGACATTATCAATTTTAGTCCACTTTATTAATTTTTGCCACATTGTGGCCAATCTTATATAGTCCTTGCCACTTTTAGTCCACCGTTAAAATTTTCGTCAAATTGCCGTCCAAGATAGGGGTATTTTTGGTCTTTTCATGCTTTGATCATCTCCTTGACCCTTTGCAGTGGTTTTCCTTATACATTTTCATCCATTGAAGAGGTCCGGCGAAAGCCATGTGAGCCACATTACAAAGCCATGGCTTTCGCCGGACCTCTTTATTGGATGAAAACTTGTAAGGAAAACCACTACAAAGAGTAAAGGAGATGATCAAAGCATGAAAAGTTCAAAATACCCTGTTTTGGACGGTTATTTGACGAAAATTTTAACGGTGGACTAAAAGTGGCAAGGACTAAATAAGACTGGCCGCAATGTGGCAAAAATTAATGAAGTGGACTAAAATTGGCAATGCCTTAATAACAATAGGACAAAAAATGGAAATGACTCGTGAAAAAATAAGGAAGATAAAACAAAGTTATTGACTCTAACCTTAGTGGATGTTTCCTACTATCATTCTGATTTTCATGGGACACACATGACTATTAGCAAGAGGAAGTAACACATGCAACAGACTAAGGGTGAGAAATATGAGTATTTTAGCCAACACAAGAATGCAAATTAAAATGATTAAAGTAATATTTTCCTTGATAAGTAATATTTTATCAAGGTATCATGTAAATATACCTGATATTGTTGTTTTAAACTTGTGTTGATGTAGTGCCTTACATCTGAGTCTAAAATGTTGTTCTGTTATGCATGTGTGACTAGCTAATATTTGTTATGCACATTTGTTTGTTCCTTGATTGAGATGATGCAAGTAATCTCAACTTAGAAAATGGGAAGTATTATAGTGAAAGGGTAGTTTGGAAAATGAGACCCCTGCTAGTGGAGTCCCTTCTTACTGTGATAAATGATACGTCTGTCACTTGCTGGCCTCAAAATATTACTTAATTCAGCATGTTGACAGTTGACCTCATTGAGGTTTTCTTCTGGAAACGCACAATTGAGTAATATGAAGTGGCTATTAAATGCTATGAATAATTTAAATTTTCAAAGTCCATCTTGTGCATGTTTTCTTCTTATTACCTAGCCTAGATTGATATTTAGATAAATTTCTATAATAACAAGATTGTATGTAAGATACTGAGTGATTTAGAAGTTTCTGTGAACCAAAATACTATTCAATTCGGCATCATTAAGGGCACCATCCCTACCATGGTCACACAGAATGAAAATCCGTTTTAAATCTCTAACACATCTTAGTCTTAACGTTTGAGCTTCCGATCAAATAATGGAGCTGTTAGGTGCAGAACTGTCTTTTGTCCATAGTAGAAAATCTCAGCAACCTGCAAGTAAATGCAAATTGTGTGGTTCAGGATATGACAACTAATACTCTTGTAATACTGAAGTATAAAACCTTTCCATCAAATACATCATGATGAAAAACTAAAATTTAATTATGCTAGAAAGTGGGAGTGAACTATTAATGTAGTGTCAAGCTAAACTGACAGTTGAGAAATCAATGATTGATTATATTACTGGTATCAATTACTTGTAATTTAGCTAATAATAATAATAATAATTATTATTATTAATATTATTATTATTATTATTTTATTATTATTATCTAAAAACACAATAAGTATTATTATTACAGGTTAAAATGATAAAATGATTGAGAAATCAATATTGTCTTATTCTATGTTGTTAAAATGATTGATTATATTTTTAAATAATTATTGACATTTTCTTTGAAATAATTATAGGGCAACAAAGTTCAAGAAATAACTTATCAAAATGATATTGAACTACTTGGTGAAATGCTCAAGTTATACACCACATATATTGCCTCTAATGCATTAGTCTCTCGTGCTAATCAAATTTTCAATGTCCCAGATGAGAAGTATAGATTTGTTTGGTCAATTAATAGGAAAACTCTAATACAAGATGTCGATAATGACGACCAATTGGATTTGCAACCTTCTTCTGACATGGATACAAAACCATTTGGACAATTATATGATTACAAATCTAAAAGACAAGCAATAAGTGAGTTTATATATGATTACAAATCTAAAAGACAAGCAATAAGTGAGTTTATATATGATTACAAATCTAAAAGACAAGCAATAAGTGAGTTTATATTCTTTCCATACATTTTTTAAATAGCAATAAGTGAGTTTATATTCTTTCCATACATTTTTTAAATCTCTTTATACATTTATTCAAATTTAGAAAATATTGTGACAACCGAATTGTACTATTTTTGTAGATATCATTGGAATTGTGAGTTCTAAACTACCAAGAGAATTTATTGTGACCAACATGACATGACAACAAAAAGCGAATGACTTTGTGATCGTTGATGAAGAGTATGTTTTCAATTTATCTAACTCCGAAGTTTTTAAATTGTCCATTACAATTTCGAAGGAAACATGATTAATTTCAAGTTCAATGTAATAATTTACTATGTTTTATTGTTCTCAATTTTTTTTATTAAGTTTCCTAGCTTATTGATTGATAAGTAATACAATTTTTAATCATCATTTTCATTTATTTTTTTTTGGGTGCTGATAGCGAAATTAAGAAAATCAATTGCCTAAATGCATAATGTTAACAGTATAAGACAATATTTAATTATTATGGTGTGAAGTGGTATGAAGTTATAAGTAATTTACATAAATTTTAATTAATTTATTGTTTCATTTTAAATTTATCAATTGCTTTTACGATACTTGAAAATTTTTGTTAAAGTAAAATTTACCAGAACAATGATTTTTTTTACCTTTTCTTGAAAGTCATTAAAGACGATAAATGAAATCTTAAAAATAAAAAAATTATCATATTAATTACAAACATGCGGTGTGATATTCTGTTCAGTAGTGAATTAAACTATAAACATTCTTTAAAATGGTCAATCAACAAAGTTGGACCCAAGCACATTTTTGGATTCTGGATACATACTTCATCGATTTTTGCAAATGTATTAATTTGAGTAGAGATGAGAGATTGTGCATATGCATGTTTTTTGTACTTAAGACAACTACAATAATGGACTCTGATGACAAATGATTACAGATTAAAATATTGTATGATGAGTTTAGATAGCTAAAAATAGCAAAACAAATTGTAGCATAACCCTATTTATTTCTAAGAAAAAAACTCTAGTCACCTCTGTTTTTTTATGTATTTGTTCAATATGTTTGAATTAAAAAATTTAAATTGCTAAAAGTATATTCACTTAATTATATACTATCATGTCTTGTTTGAACTTTTATTTTAATTTATTTTATTCTTTATGTTGTTATTTACAAATTCATTCAATTTCAATAACCATTGTATCTGATGGGGATATTGGGTGTGGGCTGATTTATTGGGCTTGTGATGGTAGGCTGGATGGAGGTGTCCACGGAGGGGTGGGCCCGGGTCAGTGAGGGTGTCGCCGGCGGGGCGCCGACGGGCCGGCGTGGCCGCCGGCGGGGGCGCTGGCAGCGCCCAGTCACGGCGCGCCCAGCGCACCCGGTGCGCGGCTGAGCCGCGACCTGGCGCTACCTCGCGTCGGCCAGGCCGTGGTTTGGCGCCACCCCCGTGCTGGCGGGG